>NC_048304.1:75635479-75935479 GCF_013100865.1 Trachemys scripta elegans
GGGGCTCCTCCCGTCCTCTTTTTTGCTTGCTGAAATATGATAACCCTATATATTATGCTAGGCCTCAAAACTGTCAGTGAAGTCTCCAGAAAAGAGATGTGGCAAATATCATCAATGGGGGAAGGGAAGAGGGGGAAAGTATGTGTCAAAGCTAGGAGTGAAGGCAACAAACTAGACAACATCAAAGCTGAGACAAAATCACGAGCTGTCAGGATAGTACTGGCAGCCAAAGAGAAATATTCAGACTGTGTCAGTCTCCTCAGGACGCAGGGGTTTTTCAATGGGATATTATTAAAGCAATCAACATCTTCTGTGTGCAAGCACTGGGGAGATATTTCAGATTAACGCTAGCTCCACTAGCAGAACTAAAAACACCCTGTTGAACAGGGCCGGCTCTGGCGTTTTTGTTGCCCCAAGCAAAAAAAAAAAAAAGACCTGCGGCACGGCCGGAGCGGCAAAGCAGGAAAAAAAATAAAAAACCTGAGGGGCGGCCAGAGCCAGGGTGCCGGGGGGGAGGGGGGGGGAGCGGGGGGAGAGAGAGAGAAGGGGGGTGGCCAGGGCTTCAGCAGGGCACTCGCCACGCGGCCCCGACCGCCGCGCTGCCTGCCGGGAGGATTCCACGCCGCTCCGGTCAGTGGGGAGGGAAGGATGTGGGCTGCCCTGCTGGGCTTGCTACAGACCTGGTACCAGCTGGGGCAGCCGGAGCGCCCAGCCTGCTCCCAGCAGGGCACTCCCCTCCTCTATGCCACCGTCCCCTACAGGGCGGCGAACAAAACAAAAAAAAGCGGCCGTGCCGCCCTAGGATTGGGCGGAATGCCGCCCCATAGAATCTGCTGCCCCAAGCACAAACTTGCTCGGCTGGTGCCTGGAGCTGGCCCTGCTGCTGAAGGAATTTTAACAAAGCAGAAAAGAGTGGACTTTCAGGGATACTCCTCAAAGCTACCTAATGAAGCAGGGGAGGGACAGCCCAATGAGAAGAAAAAAGAGAAAATGATGAAGGAAGCAAAGTGATCGGAATAAGTATTTAGATTTTATTTTGCTAACAACTTCTGGGAAATCCATAATCTGGCTGCTGGTCACATTCACAAATTAGTCTGGGTGGTATACACAGCCTGGCTACATTCCACGTCTCTCTCTCTCCGTCCCCCCTCAGAAAGATTCTTAATAAAAATGGACTGAAAAACCAAATCTCCCCTTTTCTGTTTTATTGCTGTCTTTCTCCTCACCATCTTCATCAATGCGAGCTAGGCAAGTGATTGTGATGTGGACAGATTTGCCTTTCATGTGGGTGTTTTTTCTCCTATGAACATTGAAGCTTGCCTCCTCCACCAGCACTGAGCAATCCATGTCTTTATTTCATTCATCATGTAAATAAAGGATATGAATTCTAACTTCTGTCCAGCACTAAGAGTGTAGTAAATATTATGGTGGCTCTGCTGTGTTAAAGGAATTCCAGGTGCTATTCTCTACTGGCTATCCAGAGGCTGCGGAGCTTTCCAACTGGAGTAGGGAAGAACCCTAGTTCCCAGCCTCTGTATATTGCTCTGGGATAGCTGGATTGTGAAAGTTTCTATGCAATGCCAAATTCCATTCTATACCAGGAAATTCAGGTTAATTGCTAAAGTTGATTTCACATGCTATGCTGTTTCCATGAGCTTATGTTAACTAACCCTCTGCTTTCTCCATCTATTCATAAATCCTTTTTATGCCAATCTCTTGCAATATGTTGGCATTCCCTTCCTACAGCCAGCTATTTGGTCCAGGAAAAAAGAGGAAACATGAAATAAAAAGCAGATACCCAGCATAAGTGCCCTATTCATCAATAAGAATTTTCCATCTGCACTCATTCCATTGTACACATGAAGTTTCTTTATTTGCTTTTTCTTCCAACAACCCATGTCCAGCCAGAGGTCTCTCAAACATCAGTTGGCTTTTGTGTGGACTTGGCCTTTTAGAAAAGTCTGTCTTCAGAGCACTCACAGAAAGCTTGATGTTTATCTTTGAAAGAGCTGGGCTTTAAATCTCAACATGAATAGGAGACTTTTAATGTCAGCTCCCCACCTTCACTCTTCACCCATTATCTTACCTGATAAATTTATAGATAGCTGGCCTTCCAGGAAAAGTATTCATGGATTCTGCCAATACCCACATGCATGTAGGAAAGGACCATATGATTCTCATGGTTCTTCGCTATGCTGAAGGCACAGGCAAGTCTCCTGTTGGAGCTCTACCTCTGTTTTTCAAAGCAATCAAGGCAGCCTGCACCCTGCTAGCACAGTGTAACAAAGTGCAAGAAGCTGTGGCTATTATCTCAGCAACACTCCTAAACCTTGGCAGTCCAAGAGTAAAAAGGTTGAGGCACTGCCTTAAAATCTAAACTTCTGCACAAGAGTTTTTCATGCTATCGCTGAACCACTAGACTAGCCCACTTCAAATATATACGCTGCTGCAGATACTCAGACAGGTCTGAAATTCAGCTAGAAGCAATGGGATAAGAAAATGTATCCTTTCTTATGCCACCTCACACCCATTTTTAGCAACTCTAGAAGGAATATCTCATGTACGGTTAACTATATCATCAGTTAAGGAATAAGTGCCAGATAGGTGTCAGCACAGGATAGGATAGGATAGGATAGGATAGGCAATTCTTTATTGACCTAGTCCTGAGTCATTTTTCTTTGGGTTTCAACTAACACTAACTTTACATGTCGTACTCATCTGAGCAAGCAACCAATGCCCAATCTAACTAATCCTACCTATTACACAGTAGGGAAATCATGGGAAGAAGGGTGGAATGAATGTACAGTGAGCTGTAGCTAAAAGCTGTTCCATATTAGAGTGGAGATAAGCCACTCTTCGAGAACATGGCTGATTTCACTGCTTTTTTGGGGGGCGGGGGGTGTTAAGTATATAATTTAATGCCAATGAATGAATGAGTTGTTTGAAATTTGTTGTCACTTTTGCATCCCCCTCCTTCCCCCTGCAAGACCCAGTGCTGTGATATCTCTTCCCTTAATTAAGGATTTGAGCTTATTAATGCCAATCTTTGGTTCTCCTCACAATAGAGCCCTAATAACCATATCATCAGACCTTCCAAGCCTTCCATTCAATTCGTAATAACTGGGCAGGAGAGCTGTGTTTAATTTTAGGTTTCCCAACTTTGAGAATCATAGAATCATAGGACTGGAAGGGACCTCGAGAGGTCATCTAGCCCAGTCACCTGCACTCATGGCAGGACTAAGTATTATCTGGACCAGTGGTTCTCAAACTAGGGCCGCCGCTTGTTCAGGGAAAGCCCTTGGCAGGCCGGGCCGGTTTGTTTACCTGCCACATCCAGAGGTTCGGCCAATCGCAGCTCCCAGTGGCCACAATTCACCGCTCCAGGCCAATGGGAGCTGCAGGAAGCCGCACGGGCCAAGGAACATAGTGGCCTCCGCTTCCTGCAGCCCCCATTGGCCTGGAGTGGCGAACTGCGGCAACTGGGAGCTGTGATCGGCCGAATTTGCGGACGCGGCAGGTAAACAAACTGGCACAGCCCGCAAGGGGCTTTCCCTAAACAAGCAGCGGCCGTAGTTTGAGAACCACTGATCTAGACCATCCCTGACAGGTGTTTGTCTAACCTGCTCTTAAAAATCTCAAGTGACAGAGATTCTACAACCTCCCTAGGCAATTTATTCCAGTGCTTAACCACCCTGACAGTTAGGAAGTTTTGCCTAATGTCCACCCTAAACTGCCCTTGCTGCAATTTAAACCCATTGGTTCTTGTCCTATCCTCAAAAGAGGTTAACAAGAACAATTTTTCTCCCTCCTCTTGGTAAAAACTATTATGTACTTGAAAACTGTTATTATGTCCCCCCCATCTCAGTCTTCTCTTCTCCACACTAAACAAACCCAATTTTTTAAATCTTCCCTCATAGGTCATGTTTTCTAGACCTTTCAATCATTTTTGTTGCTCTTCTCTGAACTGTCTTCAGTTTGTCCACATCTTTCCTGAAATGCAGTGCCCAGAACTGTACACAATATTCCACTTGACGCCTAATCAGCTCAGAGATGAGCAGAAGACTTAGTTCTTGGTTTTGCTTAAAACACTACAAAACATCCCAGAATGAGGTTTGCTTATTTTGCAATAGTGTTACACTGTTGACTCATATTTAGCTTGCGATCCATTATGATCCCCAGATCCTTTTCTACAGTATTCCTTCTTAGGCGGTCATTTCCCACTTTGTATGTGTGCAACTAATTGGTCCTTCCTAAATTGAATATTTTGCATTTGTCCTTATTGAATTCCATCCTATTTACTTCAGACCATTTCTCCAATTTGTCCAGATCATTTTGAATGTTAATCCTCCAAAGCACTTGCATCCCCTCCCAGCTTGGTGTTGTCTGCAAACTCTATAAGTATACTCTCTATGCCATTATTTAAATCATTCATGAAGATATTGAACAGAACCAGACCCAAAACTGATCCCTGTGAGACCCCACTTAATATGCCTTTCCAGTTTGACTGTGGACTACTGATAACTACTCTCTGGGAACAGTTTTCCAACCAGTTATGCACCCACCTTATCGTAGTTCCAGCTAGGTTTGTATTTCCATAGGATATCCCTTCTAAAGTTACCAAGTCTCAGTTGCAATCTTCTTCTGAAGAAAAGGGTGACCCAGTCACTTAAGTTACATCTGGAGTATTATTACTATATGGGTCTGTAAAGGTGCAGGACTCACCCCTGCGGCATCTTCTGCTGGTCATCTCAGGGAATTAGCGTTTCCAGCCTCCGGAGCACCCTCTGCAGGCCGGTGTCCCGCTGCCGCTGGCCTCCATGTCCCTCCCAGGACCTGGTGCCCCTTGTCTTTGGGGTGCTGCCCATCCAGGCAGTACCCCACAGATCTGGGTCTCCCCTTCCAGGGAAACCCCACCCTCTATCCCCACCTTGCCTCAGCCTATGGGCTACTGCCAGTCACCATCTAGCCCCCTTTCACTGGGGCCAACTGCAGTCTGTATAAGCCAGTCATCATAGGCAAGGAGGGTTTTGACCTGCTGCCTTTCCCTGCAACCCAGTACCTCCAGGGGCTTTGTACAAGGCCTTGCAGCCTGGGGAGTTGCTGGCCCGGAGCTCCCCAGCCCCTCTGGCCTTTCCCCAGCCCTGCTTTACTCCAGTACCCTTTTGCACTCAGGCAGCTAGGTCCATCTCCCGCCTCAGCTAGAGGGAGACTGTCTCTGGCTTCTGGCCCTCATATAAGGGCCAGCTGGGCCCTCATTAAGCCAGCCTTGGCCTGATTGGGGCATAGCCCCCAGCTGAGGCTGCTTTCCCCAATCAGTCCCACTTTTCCTTTCCTGCCACAGCCCTCTCCCCGGGCTGTTTTAAGCCTTGTAAGGCAGGAGCGGGTGACCACCCTGCTACAGCGTTATAAAGTTATAAGAACATATAATTGGGCAGACACTTGTACTTCTACCAGATGTGTTGGTCCATTTCTAGGTTTGATTACATATGGGTTTCACAACTGTAAAATTCAAAAGCAACATATATGAAAGAAGCTACATAACCGAAACAGACTAGTGTATCTGTGTAACTACCTAATGGAAAAAAATGTTCCCATACCATCATATGAATATTTAAAAGCATCTGACCTTGATAATTGGCATCGAGCCCTGATATATAACCTTGATAAGAGTGCGTATTGAGCAGAGCACATGTTATAGGGAACTAGATTAGGGCTAGTGAGAACTCGTTGAAAGTAGTCTAGTGGCAGCTTCATCAGATCCATGTGCTCCTAGCTGTGTATCTCCTTTGTCTTATATAACTCTATTTAAGTTCTAATAAACCCTTATTTCTAAGAGTCCAGACTGTGCCTCTTTCTTATGAATCCACAAGACAACACAAACATGTCATTACCGAGAATTTGTCTGAAAAATCTAGAAAGTGACTTACAGTGATTATTCTTCTATTCTTAGCTTTTTCGTTTATTTATTCTTATAAGCACAAAGATGTCTAAAAGACTGACTCCTGTCAAGCAGAGTTGTATCTACAGAATATTTGCAATACTGACTTCAGAGTGAATTTTTAATCCTGTTTCTTTTTTAGATCGAGAATAAAATGGATGAAACACAGAATATGTTATAATTTCTTCAGTTCGTTTTTGCAAGATTTTTTTTTTTTACTTTGAAGGGAAAGAAAAAAGATATTCTCAATCTTCTGTTTTTCTTCTTCAGAAAACAGTTCTAGTTTTAAGAAAAAAAAATCTTTGCCACAAACACTACAAAGTATATTACCTTTTCTCTCAGCAAATATGATGCACTCTTTATGTTGTTATTTTTTATTTCTCTTCAAAGGCATGCTACAGGTTGCTAAAAGATATTTTGTTAATTTAGATTCTCCTTTGTTTTCGGACATGGGAGGAGACACATCCCATCTTCTTGTCTGGGATTTGGTCTATTCATTTCTTTTGGAGGCCAAAGGGGTGCTGACCATTGTAAGTTCTATCCTGCATTCCTGGTACTCCCAAGACTTCCATCAAAGCATGCACAAGGAATGCAGTCCTGAGACCCATATCTCTACATTGGCTGGATTCCTGCTGTCACGCCTCTTAGGCCTGGTCTACACTAGGAGACTGGTCTATGTCGAATTTAGCAGTGTTAAATCGAATTAACCCTGCACCCGTCCACACAACGAAGCTATTTAGTTCGACATAGAGGTCTCTTTAATTTGATTTCTGTACTCCTCCCCGACGAGGGGAGTAGCACTAAATTTGACATGGCCATGTCGAATTAGGGTAGGTGTGGATGGAATTCGATGCTAATAGCTCCGGGAGCTATCCCACAGTGCACCACTCTGTTGACGCTCTGGACAGCAGTCCGAGCTCGGATGCTCTGACCAGCCACATAGGAAAAGCCCCAGGAAAATTTGAATTCCTTTTCCTGTCTGGCCAGTTTGAATCTCATTTCCTGTTTGGACATCGTGGCGAGCTCAGCAGCACTAGCAACAATGCAGAGCTCTCCAGCAGAGGTGACCATGCACTCACAGAATAGAAAGAGGGCCCCAGCATGGACTGATCGGGAAGTCTTGGATCTGATCGCTGTGTGGGGCGATGAGTTCGTGCTTTCAGAGCTGCAATCGAAAAAACGGAATGCGAAGATCTACGAGAAGATCTCCAAAGCCATGACGGAGAGAGGATACAGCCGGGATGCAATGCAGTGCTGCGTGAAAATCAAGGAGCTGAGACAAGGGTAGCAGAAGACCAAAGAGTCAAACGGACGCTCCAGATCCCAGCCCCAGACATGCCGTTTCTACGAGGCACTGCATTCCATTCTAGGTGCGGCCGCCACCACTACCCCACCAGTGACCGTGGACTCTGAGGATGGGATATTGTCGACGGCCGCTTCCTCGGAGATGTTAGTGGACGGGGAAGATGAGGAAGGAGATGAGGAGGACGAGGCAGTCGACGGCGCTCACAACGCTGATTTCCCCGACCACCAGGATCTCTTCATCACCCTCACGGAGATCCCCTACCGACCCTCCCCAGGTGTTAACCCGGACCCTGAATCAGGGAAGGATCAGTCGGTAAGTGTTTTAAACATGTAAACATTTATTTTGAACAGAACAGGAATATTAACAATGGGTTTTTCATGATTAGTTTGTCCTAGGCGCTCTACTTTGTAGTCTCTGCCAGTGCAGCTACTGGAAAATAAGGTCTATATGTCCAGGGATAGAGCTGAAATCCTCATGGGACATCTCCACGAAGCTCTCTTGGAGGTAATTGGGAAGCCTTTGCATGAGGTTCCTGGGGAGAGCGGCCTTATTGCATCCTCCGTGGTAGGAAACTTTTCCGCGCCAGGCTATCATCAAGTACTCTGGGATCATTGCCTCGCAGAGCATGGCGGCATACGGCCCTGTTTTTTGCTGGCTTTCACGCAGCATGCGCTCTTTCTCTGTCTCTGAAATCCTCATCAGAGTGATGTCGCTCATGGTCACCTGCTTTGAATTAGGGGAATGTTAGTATTGGGACTGCTTGCCTGTTCCTTTACATAACTGTAACCGGCGGTTTACAGCCACGCGGTGGAAGCGGGAGAGGGGCAGCATACAGGGATCTTTCCCGGGGACAGCCACGAGGGGGTGGGACAGGGGCAGAGTTCATGCTTGCCGGATTGCAGGCAGCAGGAACTGGCCAACGCTAGGAGCATTGCTTTGAACGTGAAAGGAGGGCACTGCTATAAATTAAGTTTTAAGCAGCCAAAAGTCTACGGCTTACCATGTCAGCCTGCTACCCGAATTCTGCTGTCCTGCCCGGCTTGTCTGATCTCCACTGCAAGACCCCAAGCAATGAATGCGAAGGCCGAAAATTCAACCTTGTCCTGAGTGCGCATGTGATAGGTGCTGTGCATGGTCTTCTTCACAGAGAAAGACTATGTTCATTGTTCACAAAAATGTATCTTTGTGAGGAATTCACTCCCTTTTTCCCATCCCACAGCTGCGAATGTCTCCCGACCTACCCCGGCATCCCCCTCCCAGAGGCTGGCGCAGATTAGGCAGAGAAAGAAAAGGACACGGGACAACATGTTCACAGAACTTATGGGCTGCTCCCGAGTCAATGCGGCCCAGCAGACCCAGTGGAGGGAGAACATGTTGCAATACCAGCGAGCACACAGCGAACGGGAGGAGAGGTGGCAGCAGGAAGACCAGCAGGTGACTCAAACGCTGCTTGCACTAATGAGGGAGCAAACGGACACGCTCCGGTGCCTTGTGGGTGTTCTGCAGGACAGGAGGCAGGAGGACAGAGCCCCGCGGCAGTCTCTCTCTAACCGCCCTCCCCTGCCACAAAGTCCCATACCCCCCTCACCCAAAGTCTCAAGAAGGAGGGGCGGCAGGGGCCGTGAAAACTGTCACTCCACCCCTGCAGACTGCTCAAGTACCAAAAGGCTCTCGTTCCCAAAAATTTGAAAAGTCCTTTCCTTCCCGCCTCACCCAAGCCCCCATCCCAGTTTCATCCCCTAACTGTGTAGCTGCTAATAAAAAATATGTTTCTGTTAATTACTGTTTCCGTCATGTTCTTTTAGAGGAGAGTGTGTTTGAAGGGGAGGAAGGGGGTTGGTAATTGGAGAGGACAGTCACCTTTACCAGGGTACAGACACGGGGGCAGGTTCAGCAGAAGGTCACACACACATTGCAGTCACTAGGCACCCTGGTCAGTCTGGGAGGTGGTTTTCATGTTCTGGGGGGGGGGGGGGGGGCGGCTATGTGACTTTGTGGCAGGGGTGGGCGGTTAGAGATCTTATGCAGTGGTCCTTATCCTGGATCACAGAGCCACGCAGCAGGGGAGCTGTAACCGCCCTACCCCGCCACAAAGTCACATAGCCCACACACACAGAGTCCAGAAAAGGAGGGGTGGCAGGCTCCGTTGAAACAACCAGTCCACCATTGTGGACCGTTCTAGGAGCAGGAGCCTGTCATTCCTCGAGTTTAGAAGCGTCTTTTCCATCACTACGCCCGCTCCCCTCCACAGTTTGCGTCCCAGTTTCAACACTTTACCACAAAATCCGTAACAAAGAAAACGGTGTTAATTAACAAAGTTCCATTTATTTTATTTTTCAACGTGTGTTGGAAGGGGGGGGGAACGGGGTGAACAGGGTATGTAACTGCAGAGGATAGTCAACATTAAGTGGGTAAAGAAACGGGGGCAGGTTCAGCTTCTGTTTAAACAAACTTAATAGTCACAGGTTACCCTGCTCACTGAGGAACCTAGCTTTCAAAGCCTCTCGGATGCACAGCGCGTCCCGCTGGGCTCTTCTAATCACATGGCTGTCTGGCTGGGCATAATCAGCAGCCAGGCTATTTGCCTCAACCTCCCACCCCACCATAAAGGTCTCCCCCTTGCTCTCACAGAGATCGTGGAGCACACAGCAAGCTGCAATAACAATGGGGATATTGGTTTCGCTGAGATCAGAGCGAGTCAGTAAGCTTCTCCATCTCCCCTTGAGATGTCCAAAAGCACACTCCACCAGCATTCTGCACTTGCTCAGATGGTAGTTGAAGAGTTCTTTTTCAGTGTCCAGGGCGCCTGTATAGGGCTTCATGAGCCAGGGCATTAGCGGGTAGGCTGGGTCCTCGAGGATCACTATAGGCATCTCCACATCCCCAACAGTTATTTTCTGGTCCGGGAAGTAAATACCTTCCTGCAGCCGTCTAAACAGACCAGAGTTCCTGAAAACACGAGCGTCATGAACCTTGCCCGGCCATCCTACGTTGATGTTTGTAAAACGTCCCCTATGGTCCACCAGTGCTTGCAGCACCATTGAAAAGTAGCCCTTTCGGTTAATGTACTGGCTGGCCTGGTGGTCCGGTCCCAGGATAGGATGTGAGTTCCATCTATAGCCCCACCGCAGTTTGGGAATCCCATCGTGGTGAAGCCATCTATGATGACCTGCACATTTCCCAGGGTCACTACCTTTGACAGCAGTAGGTGAACGGTTGCCTTGGCTACTTGCATCACAGCAACCCCCACGGTAGATTTGCCCACACCAAAGTGGTTCGCGACTGACCGGTAGCTGACTGGCGTTGCAAGCTTCCAGAGGGCTATGGCCACTCACTTCTGGACAGTCAGGGCTGCTCGCATCTGGGTGTCCTTGCGCTTCAGGGCAGGGGACAGCAACTCACAAAGTTCCAGGAAAGTTCCCTTATGCATCCTAAAGTTTCGCAGCCACTGTGACTCATCGCAGACCTGCAGCACAATGCGGTCCCACCAGTCCGTGCTTGTTTCCCGGGCCCAGAATTGCCGTTCCACAGCATCAACATGACCCATTGCCACCATGATGTTCACGGCACGGACTCCCGTGCTTTGTGAGAGGTCTGTGCCCCTCTCAGACTTAATAATCTCATCGCGCTGCCGTAGCCTCCTCGCCCGATTTCTCAAAATCTGCCTCTGAAAAAGGTGGATGATAAGGTGCGAGGTGTTGACAACGGCCATAACTGCAGCGATGGTCGCAGCGGGCTCCATGCTACCAGTGCTGTGGCGTCCGCGCTGTCACTCACCAGAAAAGTGCGCAAAGTGATTTCCCGCCGGCACTTTCAGGGAGGGAGGGCGGGAGTGATGGTTGAATGACGACAGTTACCCAAAACCACCCTCGACACATTTTTTGCCCAGCAGGCATTGGGGGCTCGACCCAGAATTCAAATGGGCAGCGGAGACTGCGGGAACTGTGGGATAGCTGCCCACAGTGCACCGCTTCCAATGTCGACGCTTGCCCCATTAGTGTGGACTCACAAAGTCGAATTACTGTCTTTAGTGTGGATACACACGTTCGACTTTGTAATATCGGTTCCACAAATTTGATTTAAGCAAAATCAAACTACTCTCGTAGTGTAGACATACCCTTAGGGTCACAATAGGTAGTTCAGAAATCACAGGGAATCACACTACACTTATTCAGATGGTGCTTTAAGAAAGTATTACATGGAAGTGCCCTACAAGTATCTGACAGAAATCGTTCAGAGTACATGGCTAAAAATTATGTTCTACTTTCCAAAGCGTTTAGTACAGGCTTAACTCTGGTCCCAAAAAGATGAATGGCAAAACACCCCACCCACTTGATATAGAGTTCTGAGGATGTTTCAGACTACATAGCAATGTACCAGAGATTCTTACAGCTGTAATTCATACAGTTGTAATACAAAGTAATATTACAAATAACAAAGAAAAACACATAGGGGGGCACTAATGTGAATAGTGTGAATTGTACTTAGTTGATCCCTAATATTTTATAACATTGCTAATCCTCCTTATAATTGTAATATAGTTCTAATTGCTTTAGAATAATTTTATTGGATTATACAAAGGAGCAATAATATTTCCTTCCTTTTTCTTCATCTTCAGAAATGCATCATGTCTCAAAGAGATCTCTCTTTTATGTCTTCTAAGTGTTGATCAGTCATATATGTTTAAGGAGCACATTATCTTGATAGCTTGGTTTTTACTCAAATATTAATATATTACGTGTATGCATTGCAACTCATAAAAAAAGAATTAAAAAATAGATCTTGCAAAATACAGCAAAACAAAGTCTAAACAATGTTCATTCCAAAGATAATTTTTAAGTGCATTCTTACAAGCTAAGCAAGCTGACCTGTTTAACTAAAACTGATTAATGCTCCCCAGTTATTTAAGTTAGCAGGTACACAACATACACCATTAAATAATCAACAGTAGACTTAATTTTGTTTCAATGTGTGTTTTGCCTTCTAAAGGAAAAGGAAATACATGGGAAATCTCAATGTTTTTTACCTGCCTGGGACTTTTTGATGGGTTATTTCATGTATTTTTCCCTCTAACAAATAAATAGAAATGCATAACAACATTCTAGAGAGAATGATTGATTGAAATGGCCATCCATTGCAGGCAAAAATGAAACTAGCAACAACAAAATTATGAAGACAATAATTAGATTCTCGGGTAAAAGATGCAGCCAGTAATTTGTGGTGCCTTAGAATCTGGGCACATGTGAATAAGATAGTATATACAAACTTGTCTCCATGTGAAGTAAGACTGCTAGTGTGACAATTCATTAAACAATTTTACACAGGTCTGAAAGTATTCTGGTAGAAGTTGTATACAATTAAAGGTAAGAAACCAGAGATGCTTTTCATAAAGGAAGCTGCAACAGAGTCCCTTAGAGAAACAAAACACAGAGTAGGGTGGGAGCCAAAAGACTGGATCTCACTGTGGAGTCTCAAACAGAATATATTTCAGATCCACTTAACCAGCTGCAAATCTTCTATGAATGTTCACTACATGCTTCCCTAGTGGAAAAGCCTTAGCCAATCTTTCATGCATTAATTAGATCAACTAATTCTATCTGGAACATAAACAGTTCAGGAACATGATGTAGCAGACTCTCAGGGACAGGATTATCTACAGGGGAAATAAACAGAGGGAAAAGAAAAATAGCATTGTCTATGTTTATTTAGTTCTTTACATTTTCAAAGCCCTTTACAAATGTTAATTGATCCTCACAGCACCCTTCGGAAGAAGGTAAATATTATCCTCACTTAACAGGTAGGGAAACAGAGGCACAGAAAGCTTTAGGGCCAGTTTTTGGCTCCCAGTCCTCATTTCAGTATATTTACATAAGAATTGCCATGCTGGGTTAGACTTATGGTCCATCTAGCCCAGTATCCTGTCTCAGACAGTGACCAGTGCCAGATGCTTCTGGCATTTGGAGGTTTAGGGACACCCGGAGCATGGAGTTGCATCTCTGATCATCTTGGCTAATAGTCATTGATAGACTGATCCTTCATGAACTTAGCTAATTCTTTTTTGAACCCAGTTTTACTTTTAGCCTTCACAACATCGCCTGGAAGCAGAGGCTCCAGGCACTAGGCACCTAGGCACCAGCAAACCAAGCATGTGCTTGGGGTGGCACATTTTCAGGGGCGGCATTCCGGCCATCTTTTTTTTTTTTTTTTTGCTTCAGGCAGCAAAAGCCTAGAGCCGGCCCTGGCAGCCACAGCGCGTCATACGCGGGGGACGCCCTGGGGCCGCTGCAGTTCGCACCACGAGGGAGCAGCACCTGCACCTTGTGGCTGGGTCGGACAGGCTCCGAGCGGGGAACACTCAGGCTGGGGACCGCCCCTCGGGGCACACGGAGCCTCCTGCAGGTGCCACAGGGCGGCCGCCCCCCAGCGCCGCAGACTGCGGCAGGGTGGCCAGAAGCAGCAGCAGCGGGGCCATAGAAGGCGGGGCGCTGCCATGCAGGGCCCGCATCCCACTCTCCGGGGCTCTGCTCCCTCTGGGGCTACCCTGCCCCGGCTCCTCAGCCCCCTGCCGGGGTGGTCCCCCGGCTCTGCCTTCCTGGGTCCCAGCCGGTCCTGGAGGCAGGACCCCTGGCTGGAGGGACCCTGGGCTGAGGCATGGCCTGGGAGTCCCACTGCTTACCCTGACCCTGCCAGCACCGGACTGGCTGGAGGTAACGGGGGAGCAGGCGGAATCAGCACTGGTGGGAGAGAGCCCAGCGCTGCGGCGGCAGGGGGTGGGGGTGGAGTAGGGCACTGGTGGGGGGGGGCTGAGAGCCCAGGGCTGGGGTGAGGGGCAGCAAAAATTTTTTTTGCTTGGGGTGGCAAAAAACTTAGAGCTGACCCTGCCTGGAAGTGAGTTTCACTGGTTGACTGCACATTTTGGGAAGAAGTACTTCCCTTTGTTTGTTTTAAACCTGCTGTCTATTAATTTCATTAGGTGACCCCACGTTCTTGTATCATCTGAAGAGGTAAAAAACACTTCCCTATTAATTTTCTCCATATCATTCATGATTTTTATAGACCTCTGTCATCTCCCCCTTTACTTGTCTCTTTTTTTAAGCTGAACTGTCCCAATTTTCCTCAGATGGAAGCTCTTCCATCCCTACATTTTTATTGCCCTTCTTCTTGTTGTTGCCTTTTTCTTTCACCTTTTCCAATTCTAATATCTCTTTTTTGCAGTTAACAAGAACTATACACAGGATTCAAGGTGTGAACAGACCCTGCAATTTTCCTCTCTCCATTGTGAAAACTAACCATTTATTCCTACACTTTGTTTCCTATCTGTGAACCAGGTACTGATCCATAAGAGGACCTTCCTTCTTATTCTATGACTGCTCACTCTTAACAGCCCTGGGTGAGGGACCATCTCAAAGCTTGCAGATGAAATGAGTCCATTGTCTCCAAAAACAAATTGAAAAAATGTGGGCCAGATCCTTGGCCCTGATCCATCCTCTTTGGGCCAACCCTTTCTTTTGGGTCAGGAGAGATGGTGGGACAAGAATCAATATTATTTTTCTTTTGAGGGGAGGTAGTCAGTAGTCAGTAATGGGTTGGTGGCAAAATATTTCACTGGGACAAACAATGCTAAGACTAACTTTGCTTATGCTCCCTTAGTGAAAAGTGTGGCCTTATGTCTGGTCCCCACACAGTGGTGCAAGGGGGTCTGCTGTGGACCCTCATTCTGACCCTCTCTCCCCCCTCATCACTCACGCATCTTCAATGGGTCAGACACAATATGGCCCTTAAGTCATGGGAGTTTGACTTTTATTTCCTAATATATACATTCCACTCATTTATTTATTATAACAGATGTAACTCATGACTCCCTCCATTTGAAGAGGAACAACTGAACTTCCTGAGCCATGACACTAGCTTTCTAAAGCTTATAAGAAAGATTTGTGGGAACTTTTGAGGATGCTCAAATTTAACACAATCTTGTGGCAATGTTCCGAGGAATTTCCTGGGACATGGCAGGGAACACTGACGCTGTCAGCATCACTGCAGAGACCTGTAGTAAATCTTCTTTTTTTTTTTTCCCATTACTGACACTCAGCATAAATTCTACGAAATGTATCATTTTGGCAATCAAAGACTGAAACCCTGGAACACAGGCAGCACTATTGGTTCCCTGTTGCAGAGTCTCCAATCAATAGGAACAGAATAATCAGAATCAGAAGGAAAGCAGAAGTCACTGTTAGATTGGAGTAAGGAGAACAACCAGACTCCATGCTTTCGTAGCTGACTAGCTGGAGACAAAGAATTTTGTCTTCCTTTTATACGGTATCTGGCTGCAAAGAAATCCATAATGGGAAGACTCCAGAGAATAGCTGAGTGTCGATACTGAATCATATGTTCAGTAGACATGCCTTTTCCCATAGAGCTGAGCTTCTGAGCTGGGCATCTGTTATAGAATTTTCCTTTCCCGGAGTGTGAACTGCTGACAGAAACTAGTGATTATAAGATGATAACAGTCAGATTTGAATTGCTAGATATGGGAAAAAATAGATTTTTGTCCTTCTTTCTTGTTCAGATAAGATATTATGTTTCTGTCATCCTACAGAACCTGTATATATCTGCAATGGCCAAAGGGAGTAGAGGGAGTTGAATGAAAACCCCTCTGCGAAGCTGATAATTCTAGGACCATGTTCTCCCAGGATTTGATGGGTTTTAATCCTGGCTAACATCCCCCAGTGGTGGATAAGCGCTGCCACTCCTGGATAAGGCTGCGGCAACAGAAAGTGGTCACAATCTCATTTATGACAAGTGGAGCTGTTATTATCCAGCACAGTCTGAAAAGCACACAGCACAGGTGGAAAGAGGACATAGCTAGGATGATGGGGAAGTACAATTCTCCATCCTCAATAGCCCTTTCAGGCAGAGATCCTATGGTGCTGTGGTTAGAGTTAAAGTTTCCCTCACCAAGCAGAGTTAACCTTGAGGGGGGGGCAGTGTGAATTCCTTCCTTGGAAAGGATGTTCAGGGAGATGTTGTTTACACTTCCCTTTTCCAGACCTGGCCCCTGTTCTATTTAAGATCTAGCCCATTTGGGTCCTAGCCAGAGGGTCTATAATAATCTTGGCCGGGATGAGAAACATTGTATTCTTTTTTTCCCTGGAATCTGTCTTTAAAGAGGAGGAGAAAAGAAAAAAAAAAGAGTTGAATTACCATACTGTGTAAGATCTGGCACTCTGACTCTAAATTGATCTCTCTAGTAGAAGGGAATGCATCAAATATGGCCAATTTGTATTTATTTTTCTGTGTCTCAGTATTAAATGCTGAAAACTCTTGTAAAGTGTGTACATCTAGTCATTTAGGCTAGCAAGAAAACCCTAAAGATTCTAGCCCACTGACTAAGTACCACTAAGATAAACTACCCTAGGTCAGTGGAACTCAGACTGAGGCTTGCGAGCTGCAAGTGGCTCTTTAATGAGCCTCCTGTGGCTCGTTGCAGCACATGATATTAAACCACTGCATGATGTAATTATTAACCAATCTAAGTGATTAACCAGTAAGGAGGCTTTTACTATGTTATTAACCAATTGTAGTTGATAAAATAATACTTGGTCAGTCATTTTGCTATGAGAATTATATATATATATATATATATATATAGTAAATGAAACAATGAATTCACACTACTGTGGTAATATTGAGATTCAATGTTTGTAATGGCTCAGCCATTCCCAGTCCTTGTTCAATCCTGAGTTGATTGTATCTAGTTTGCATATCAATTCCAGCTCAGCAGTCTCTCGTTGGAGTCTGTTTTTGAAGTTTTTCTGTTGTAAGATAGCCACTCACAGGTCTGTCATTGAATGGCCAGACAGGTGTCTTGTCAGACAGGGCTGGTTGGAGGAAGTGTTTATGGAGGAGTTCTCTGCCCTTGTGGGAAGCTAGAGAAGGAGGTCCTGCCCCTGCCTCTACAGAACATGGAGCTTGGGAAATGAGGAGTTCCATTCTTTGGCCTATTAGGCACTGGCTTTAACCTCATGGCCTGCCAGAGGGGTAAAAGATTCATAATCCTTCCCTGAATATGTGGTGTGCAGGAGGAATGTTCAGGCTGATCCATTCTTTATCCTGCTCCTCACAGTGCAGCTGGTCTGCTCCACTGAATTTGTCTGCAGTGCTTGTGAGGGCATGGCCCAGCCTCTTCCCCAACCATTTTGGGCAACTGTGACAGGCTTTCGCAGGAGACTCACTGGGGATTCATTCACCTCCTGTTGGATGCCACACTGGGATGAACGCAGTGTGACCAAGTGGTCAGAAAAGGATTTTGGCCTACTAGTTGGAGCAGAAGCAGAGGGCAGAATGAGAGGTGTGGTCAAGGGACAAGCCAATGGTGTTGGGAATTCAGAGGAAAACAGGGACTAGAGCTGGAGTGGGAACAGGCATGGACTGGAGCAAATGCTGGTACAGGAAGCAGGTTTGACACAGCTTCAGGTTTGAAACAGGTTGAGCAGCCACTGTACAACAGCCTTGACATACAAAGCTATGACATCCTCTTTCTTCATTTATTTTTAGCCAAGTCATATATATATCTCCTTTCACTAATATCCTTAAGAACATTTAGAAAGGCTGTCGTTTTTATTATTATTTGGCACCATTCCATTTCCCTGACATCCCTTTAAGGAAAAATCTTTGATTCCAAGACAACTCTATTTTTCATGAAGAAACTTTATTTCCATAGAATATCGCCCACAATGCCCCAGAACATGATCAACAGTTTCTTTGGTTTTGCACACTTTACATAGCCTGTCTTTATGTCTTATTAATAAGTTTAACATATCATTTAAGGAACAATGACCTGTTAACACGCCAAAAAAGATTACATCACCTTTTCAATCAAGACTGTGGAGTTTAATGTTATCTTTCGTTTTTAAGGATAAATCATAGGACCTTCATCCTTTTGTTTCCTTAGTCCATAGTTCTTGCCATTCCTCCAAGAGCTCCTTTGTGATGACTTTTTAATTCTTGTCCACTTAAGGCTATCTTAATATCCACCTTCTCATTTTGTGTAGAGCATGTTTTGCTGCTTTGTCATCCATCTCATTTCCAGATATTCTGATGTGCACCAGAACCCATGATATTGTTACACAGATACCTGCTTTTATTATTTCCACAGTTAGAAAATAAATAACTATGCCTGACAAGGAATCAGATTAAATTATAGCAGCACCCGGTCACACATCTCTTTTCCAGGTTAGTGCCAACATTATTCCTATTAGTTCAGCTATCAGAATGGTCACATAATTTGATAGCCTTTTTAGATTTCTGGATTCCAAGACAGAGAAGGCTGTTCCCCTTCTATCCATGCTGTCATCTTTTGATCCATTTGTATAGACGTGGCAAAGCTGGCCCCATTTTTCATAAATAAATTAAAAAATTTAATTTGTCATAATGTGTGGTGTTTTCCTTTCTGCATTTTTTTCAAACAGGTCCAAATCCACAATGGGGAAAATACCTGCCTAGCTGTAATATGATTTCCCAAGACTAAAAATGTTTAGTTCTCTCAATTTTTCTATTTTACATAACGCCTTTACTCAGTTTTTGAGCCTGCTAGTCTGAGGAAGTCTGTCTACTCAGCTCCCAGCTATACTTTAAATCCATTGTATACTCCCATTTCCATCATTCCCTTTTTCCTTTGCCCAAAAGTTTCATCATTAGATTGATAGGTGCTTCTCCATGGGCTATTTGCAGCACACACACTGATGTTATCATCATTGCACCATATGCCAATCACAGAGCTTGTTTCTAAGAATAGTTTTTAAGGCTGAACCAAAAGCTTGGCATCCATAATCTAAAACTAGACTATACCTGCTCTATGCATCATCATCAAAAGCTTCTTATCTGCACCCCTCTTGTTTCCAGCTACACTTTCGAGTAGAAACAACGAGGAATCCTGGTGGCACCTTAGAGACTAACAAATTTATTTGTGCATAAGCTTTTGTGGGCTAAAACCCACTTCATCAGATGCATAGAGTGGAAAATATAGTAGGGAGGTGTAAATACACAGCATATGAAAAGATGGGAGTTGCCTTACCAAGTTGGAGGTCAGTGCTACTGAGCCAATTCAATTAAGGTGGAAGTGGGCTATTTTCAACAGTTGACAAGTTCATCCTGCTTGGTATCAAACATAAACTTTTGAACTATCTGAATTCTTTCACCATAAAGAAATAAGTCCCATTCGTCCCTAATTTTCTTCTGGTTAAAAGCATTCCCTTTGTTTTTGCAAGTGAGAATGTAAATCCCCAATCATTTCCCCACTTGGAAATTCTCTGGAATGTCTCATTTGTCTTTTCTACAACTACTTTAAGTCTTTTGTGTTTAGTCCATATAGCACAGTCGTCTGTGAAAAAGAAAATACCTATTCCCATCTCCACACTTTCTGGGAAGTCATTTATCAAAATGGAAAACAAAGTAGGGCTGATAATACTCCCTTGTGTATTTCCATTTATAAGCTGGTAGATTTTTTGATAGAGCCATTCCCACTTTGACTAGTATAGTTTTGTCACTTAATAAGTATCTTATCCACCAAAACATTCTCCTTTTTATTCCAGTTTTGGCTAGCTAATACTGGAGGTCTTCCCTCTATAGAATGTCAGATGCTTTTTCAAGTCCAGGAAAACTGTTATAAAGTTTTTATCCTTATGCTTTTTTGTATCTCCATTTCTTCTCTCGCTATATGGTCAACTGTGCATCTTCCTTTTCTGAACCACTTTGTGTCTCAAGTTATAACAACATTTTTCTCCAAATATTCCACTAGTCTTACATTTATCATTTTTTCCATGAATTTCCCCACATATTATATGAGGGAAATAGGCCTAGAAGCATCAGGTCAAGTACATACCTTGCCTAGTTTTCTAATTGGGAGCACCGATGCTTGTTTCTATTCTATTGGCAGCAGTCCTTTTTTCCCCATATATCATTATATAACCACAATAGAATCTTTACACTCCCTTCCAACACGTGTTGAAGCATTTCATTACTTATATTATCTTTACCTAGAGTTGTATTTTTCCTTTTTCTAAGAGCTGAAATAAGCTTCTGCATTCTAAAATATTTGTTTAACGCATCACCAATATATTCTCTCCTGTCATTTAATAGTCACAGTTATCCTCAATAAACCTCCTTTTTTCTGCCACAAAACTCATAGTTTTGATTTATATCACTACTGACCTTTTAGAATTATTTTGCTAAAATGTCTGCCTTTCTAAATTGGAGACTTCAATTTCGTTATTTACAATAAGACCAGGTATACATTTATTTTTACTTCAAATTCCATTCATGCTTTGAAGTTGCTTATATATTTCTGAAAACTTTGCATCTTTGCTGAATTTCCCACAGACATTTTTCCAACTGTCTTTTTTGTCTTTTGGATAATCTTTTGTGCCACTGCCTTACATTTTGTATAACTCATTAGGTCTTTACTATTCATTGTGTGTTTTGCTTGCTTGTATGCCTTATTTCTTTCCTTGCTTGCTAATTTTCAATTTTCATTCCACCAGGGAACCAGATTTTTAAATTGGGGTGTGACCGGGCGGTGTGGCGAGGGGAGGGAGGAGACACTCACCTCCTGAGTGCCTCCTAGCAGCTGGGTGTGGTACTGTACTCTTTTTTTCACTCCTGCCATCCCCTGTTGTTTGCCAACCTTGCTAGGCCGCTGTTCAGTGGCTCAGCGCTCTGGCCAAATCACACAGTTAAAAATAAATCCCTTGGGTAGAAAAGAGTTTAACAAACTTTCTGCCCTCACTGGAGTCTTCAGCCCCATCTCTGGGCCCTTTAAATCCAGCCCTTTGCTCAGGCTTCTAAAGGAGCCTTGTCCTCTTCTTAGGGCTTAGGCCAATTCACCAGTGTCTGGTGGGAGAACTTGGGCCCACCTTCTACTCTGGATTCCAACCCAGGGACTCTATAAACAGCAACCGTGTACTGCTTCTTTTAATTAGTTGCTGCTGCCTTCTCTGGGCCTCTTGCCACCTGGGCCTTTACCTTTGTCCACTCCCCTAGGGTTAAAGTTCTAAGGTCCTCTCTCTCCCAGGTCCCACCTCCTTTGGCCAGAGAGGAGCACCTTTCCTCAACCTTTCATCTGACCTGCTGATTGGCTGCTGGGCTCTGATTGGGCTGCTTCCACAAGGACCCACCTTTGCTGCTCCTTTCCTGTGGTGGGATGTAGTAGGACCACAAGGCCTCCAGCAAGATAGTCATGAAAAACCAGGTACACCAAATCACATGGGAGCAATTTGATATTTTGTATATGGCCATATCAGCTGTTGTTGCAATTCTTTTTATTGCATTGTTGTAAAATTCTCCTAGGTTGTCACTTATACAGTTACTTGCATAAATTTTCATCACATTTAATCTTGAAAAGGCCTCAACTAGCTTTTGGAAGTTCTAGTTAGGAACTCTTTTTGTGTTTTTGACATTCTTCTACCTTGGTACTCAATAAATATAGAGAAGTGATCACTTCCCAGTTCATCTTTTTATGAATTTCCTTGATGCAATTCCCAGATCCAAAACAGAAAAGAATCCATCCACTGAATTAAATCTAGTAGGTTCTCCTGTATTCAATATTACCAGGTTATGCATATTAATAAATTGTTCTAAGCATTTACTATTTAGGTCAGTTTTCTTATTTTCCCATTATGACTATTAAAGTCTCCACAAATTATGAAACACATTAACAACTAATTTTTCTAGTTCTAAAGTACGGTAACTATTTTTATATGGAGCATATTCATTATAAATCCATATATAAGTGTTTTTGTTCTGCATGGGAATCTCAATAGCATTATATTCAAAACTTAATTTCTGCACATCCATTTCAATGTAACTAAATTCCTCTTTTATAAATATATAAACCTTACAACTCCTCTGGTAGCCTCTTGATCCCTCCAGAGTATATCATAGCCTGGTAGACTGAACACAAGTTTACTTATTAGCCATGTTTCTTGCACACATATTACATCAGGCTTTTCATCAGATCAAATATGACTTTCTTAAATTCTTGTCCATGCATTATTAAACTATGCACATTCCAGCTAAGGATTGTTAAAACCACATTATTTAAGCTGTATTATTGCCTTCATTTAAAATCGCATGAATGCGATCTATTTAGAGGTTGCCTGTCTTTAGATATTTTTCTGTTGCTTTTGCTCTGATTTTAATCCTTTTGGTTTTTCCCCATCTGTGAGGTGAAGTTAATTACTTCTATAATGAACACTATAAACTTCTCTTTCACTACAAGCAATACATCACCTCTCATGTTCTTCTACCTGACCAGAGATGCATTCTGCAGTCCCTGTACATCTTTTCTCTTACTTATGTATTTTTTTTTTTTTTTTTTTTTGCAGTGAGTATCTTTTGGTAACCTCTGCATATGATACTTTTTGAATTATATTTTGGAGAATTTCTCTAGCTTGTCCTACAGCTGCATATCCTTTATATGCTGCACTGTGCTTTCCCACACAACTGCTACATTTAGGTTCTGTTCCTTCTATGCAGTTCTCATATGAATGATTTCCTCCACAGTTACTGCACCTCAATGTTCCCTTACAAATGGCTGCCACATGTCCAAACCTATGACAGTTATAGCACGTCACAGGGGGAAGAGAAGAAATATATGGTTTAAATCAAAAAAGATTGAGACCCTATTTGGATCCTATTCAGAAGGGTCCCACCTTTAAATGTTATGCATACAGCCAGAGATGGGTGGTTTATTCCCTCTCTCCTACTAAATAGCCATTTAACAAACAATACTTTATCTTCTTTTGACATCATCCTCAGACAATCCTAGCTGCACTCCATACACAATCTCTCTTGCTTCTATCAGGAATTTAGGCAGTTGACAAGTAACTTTCATTTTTCCCTAAGGTTACAGTTTTAAGCAATTTTTCAGCTTGCTCTTTACGTGAGCATTCTCGCCAACCTGCATTATTTTAGCTCTTTGTATACCACCAAGACTTCACACTATCCATTCCATCATTGGGGGGGGGGGGGTAACATTTCCTGTTTTTGCACCTTCTGTAACTGATTTGACAGTTGTGAAATGCTGATTTTTTATCCTGTTTGTGTTTTTCATTTCTATGCATTCCTTCTTCTTCTTCTGACAGATCTAGTCTTTTTTTTTTTTCTATTCTTTTTCCTGATCTGAGACCATTACTCATCCCCGGCTTCTTCCCCTTCATAGTCCAAAGCAACTTTCTAACCTCCCCACCCCCTCTCCCCCCCAACTTTGTCAGTGTTCCAGTGTTCCGCCTCATTTCAACTGGGGGGCCAGCTGCAACCCTTCACCCAGCCTGCTCCTACAGCCCAACTCACTGTCTTCAGCCAGACAGCAACACTCAATCTTGGCCGCAGCCCAACCTTCAGCCTGCCAGCCCACCTCCAGTTGCCTCAACCCCAGCCTTCACGGCCTCCAAACTCCAGCCCAGCCACTGTGCTGCTCTCGCTGCAAGGCACAAATAGTGATCTGTTAGCCCTTCTGTCCAGTAAAGGAGCATAGTCAGTGAGGGCTTATTGGGCCCAGCGCAGTTCACTCGGTTACTAGCTGACCGACCCTAGAGTCAGCTAAGTTCCTGACACAAACCAGCCCTTAGTATTATGGGAAAACAGTTTACTGCAAAGAACATGACTCTGAACGTTTTTTCTTAAGTGATAACTAGCCAAGTGAAGTAAACTTTCCTGGCACACCTTAGTCAATTGCAGACTATTCATGAGGTCAAAGCATTCACCACAAAGATATTTTAAACATCGGATTACTTCAGAAAGCTTAGTCTTATCTAAATGAGTTCTGGCCGCTCTCTCAGCCAATATATTTCCTCACCTGTTTGCATATTGATTTTTTTCCATCTTTTATTTATTTCAGCTTCCTCAGGGGTGAAAAGAAATAGTCTATTAAGCAGCTAACGGGAAGTTAGGGTCTTGAAAGTGGTTTTACTCTTAAATGGTTATTGTCTCTCTGGCTGGATCATTTTACAAATGCAAATTAAGAGGCTTAGAATGTAGTGACTCGGTTAGCATTCTAATTTGATTAGGGCATTCCATTTTCATATTTTCATTTTCGTATGCTTAAATCCCAGCACATATTTAAGCATATGCACATACTGCTGGTGACAGCAGGAGAATATATTATGTAAGATTTCATGTAGGTAATTGGATCATCCCCAAGGTCTTGTTTTGCCCCTGAATGTGTTTAAATTTCTCAATATCCTACCAAAGTCTGGGAGTGTTCATGTCACTTTTGACACCACTACAGAATCATTCCCAGATGGGTGGCTGATAGCAGTGGCCTGTGAGGGTATGTCTACACTGCAATTAAAAACCAGCGGCTGGTTCCTGTGAGTTGGGAGAGTCCCAGAGCCCAGGCTCCAGCCCAAGCCCAAACCCAAAACGGCTACACTGCAATTAAACAGCATCTTAGCCTGAACCCTGCAAGCCCGAGTCAGCAGGCATGGGCCAGCCGCAGGTCTCTAGTTGCAGTGTAGACATATCCATAATCACACTTGCTCTCTCTTGTGCCTGTATCACCTCTTTAGTTTTCCCTTTACACCACCGCAGATTCACATTCACAGTGTTTATTTGTCATTTGAATTTTTCTCTCTCCCCCTCTGTATTTGTTTTCCTTTCAATCCATTCTCTGCCCCATTTTCCAGCATTTTCTTTATTTGTTTCAAACCTCCCCTCCTTTCTGCTCATTTTTCACCTTCTCCTCTACTGTAAGTGGAACATGAATACAAGTTCAAAATGAAGCAAATAGAAATTGCCAGTCCCCTATCTTAACATTATTTCTGGCCTTAGTGGAAGCAACAGATATCCTCAGTTTCACAATAAAGCTATTCTGGGGAGATTCCCGGCCCCAGTTTTTGTGGATGGTTTGTAAAAGGTTAGGCTAAGTACACAAATTTGTAGAGACATATTCAACCTTCATCTCTGGACCTTATCAGTTTTGTGCATCTTTACTTTCCATACATGTTTCTCTCTTTGGAATTCAGATGGTGGTTTTTTTCCTCCCTCCTGTTTAGACAGAGACTTGCAAACAAACAAAAAGAGAGACCTATAGTAATATGATATTTACTGCAAATAGAGCAATTTCCTCTATCACTTTGGGTCATGCGAATCATTCTATTAATGTTATTATCCTGCTTGGTGGCATCTCAGGCTTTTCTGCTTGGGTTGCTTGGTTTTATTAAATTACAAATTTGGTCAGAGTTTAGCTGGGAATATTTTGGTGATCAGAGAAAAGCGAAATGCTAGGGATATAATTAGAGTAGAACTATCCAGCTATACCTCTCTGCATCTCACATGCTTACTACCAGCTGCCACACTTGTATTAGATGTATAGTTTCCTGCCTGAGTTAGTAATTACCAATGATTTCCCTGGGGTGGTTAACTCCTCACCAGCATCTTTCTTACGAACTAGCACTTTATTTCAATATTGTTTCCCTTTCTAAATAAGAATGAAGGTTCTGGGTAACTCTGGTAGGTAATTTTGTTAGCTTTTCCCCTTGGGAGACCTGGATCTAAATTCAGCCCGTAGCATTTTGTTTAGATCACAATTTAAAAAGAGTTAAATGAGCCCTCACCATATTCTAGAATATTTCTTGGCAATACCATTGCATTTCCAGAGTCCTGCCATTGCCACGCCATTGTGTTTACTAGTGTGAGACCTATATGGCAAGCACAAGAAATATTTTCTAAGTCCATTGTGGTAGCATGTGTGCGATGATTGTAAGAAGCAGGATAAGTGTTACCATTGTACTTAGCTTCTTGCCAAGGAGTGTGGAAATTTCCTGAAATGGATTTAACATCATGTAACTCTAGCCTTACCACTGCTAACAAAAATCTGCCACAGCCTTAATTCAATGACCTTGCAAAGCTCATCGATTTTCACAGGTCTTTAAAGTGGTGATTTGTATTCTATTTTTGGGTGGCTGTGTCATTTTGGTCAGGAAAGACTTATGGATCAAGAAGTTTAGTCTAAAGCATTGGAAATATGTAGAAAATTATATAAAAATGTGAAAATCAGAAGGGGTGCATTTTAAACCCACTTTGCTTAGGTACAAATGACTACACAGTGTGCAGGGCCTGGGAATCAGGCCCAATAACTATAGAAAATGTGTATAGCATTGCATATGCGGTCTCTAAAATAATGTTATACTCACTCGGCTAAACATGGGCTTTAACTTTTTTTGTTATAATAATACTAATATGTGATGCATTCAGAAAGCTTTTTCAAATGGATTATAGTAATTTCTGCAAAGCTCTATGATTATTTTAGATTCCCCTTCTCCCTAATACAATAGACCTTTTTAATTTGAGTACATGGTGAGTCCTTTTTTTTTTATAACAATGTGCATTTTTAGCAAGGAAAAATTAAAACTACCTGTTTTCTTATTTCTGTTACTGACATTAACCTTACATTTAACAGCCATTGGCAGGGCTGATGTTAATTGTATCTACACTATAGCACCATTTTGTGTTGTTTAAAGTAGTGAAAGTGGTTAAGAAGGCTGGGTTGGGGGTCTTTTGTTTATTTTTTACTTTTATTCCAACCTCAAGAGTACTTAATAAGATCACCTTAAAGGGACCTTAAACTACTGCGTGGGAACATATGTTCTCTCTTCTTGGAAGGGAAGGAAATGAAGTCATCTCTTTCCTGTTACCTCTTCCAGAACAAAATACATGCAGGTAACTGTGTTTTATTTTCAGTCTACCTCAAAAAAAAAAAACCCAAAAACCAAAAAACTGCTGTACGCATCCCATCATTAGCATTTATTTTATTTTATTTTATTTTATTTTTCAAAACTACATCCAAAACATGGGTCACATGTATGGGAAAAAGATGAACCAATGTCCATTTGGAATACAAAAACTGTGTGTTAGGACTGAATGATCCAGATGATTTGTGGTAGGATGTAGAGGCTTTCACTTCTAGGTCATCAGTTCACATCTTAACCGTCAGTATCGAGCAAAAGCTATTTGCGGCACATAGCAAAAGTAGCTATTTTCAAGTTACTTGGCTGTCCAATTAAATGAGTCATGCTGCAGAATGAAATGCAAAGCTACTCCAAAAGTATGGGGTATTTTTGCTAACAACTAGATGGAATGGCTGTGATCATGTGAAACTGTAATGAAGATCTGGGGGATGGACTCTTCAGTCTAACTTGGTAGTCAAGTCTATGGCACTCGAATGGCCTGTCTGCTTTTGGTGCTATGGAGGAAGAGGAAAAGCAGTGGACCCAGACAGCTCTTCAACTCCTGACCTATGCTGATTTTGAGATTTATGGATATTCATACTGTGCACAGACTTGCTGAGTATCCCATTTGTAGGTAACATGGAGAGCTGGTCAAAATGTTTCAAAGGTTTTACATTTCAATGGAATTTTTCTCATATTTTTCCCCCCACATTATTGACCAGCACTGTCCATGTAGGTCTAATTAACCTACCGAATGCATCCAATACAGTATATGGAGTTGATGATTTGTCTTGCATGAGTACACACTGCTTTGCCTGCCATGATGAGAAAAATGCAGCATTTCTACAATTTTTGGTCCTAATGTACCAGTGTAAACTGGATAATGATTTATTCACATTTGTCCAGAGTTTGAAGTTAACCCGCATTATTCTTAGAAATTTACAGGCTAATGCCAGAGACCACAGCAGTCTTTTTTCTTGGTGATGCTCTAAATAGTAACAGATATTTGCCAAGCCTTTGATATGTGATAACGCTGGTCAAAAATTTCTATCTACCCTGTCTTTCAATGGAAAATTAGTTCTTTGACTAAAATTTTCTTTTGCAAAAAGCAGTTTACTTTCCATGGCAATGTCTATATTTTGCCAAAAGATGGAAAGACCAAACCCCACAACGTTTCTAGATTTTAGCCCAAACCCAAAATATTATAGTTTTTGATACATCATCAAAAAGTCAATATTTTCCATGGAAAAATCCCCCCGATTTTCCAACCAGCTCTAATGCCTGGGCAATTCTGCAAAGTTTAAAGATGATGTATCTCATCGTCAGCCTGAATAAAACAACGTAAATCCACTGAAATCAATTGAGCTGTGCTGATTTACACCACTAGATGATCTCAGTCTTAAAGTTATAGCCCAAATGGGATTTTAGTATAAAGAAGATTAAATGTAGTATGTTGACTGAAAATTATTTGGGCCTGATATTAAGAAAACTGGGGTGTCTATATTCTATGAAAAATATACAAGGCAAATACTAGTAATATTGCATACTACAGCATATCAAACACCAGAGTAGGAGTTTAGTTATAACAATGGCAATATACGTTTAATTTTGATGAACCTCAAAGTTGCCTCAATCAAATCCCTAAATGCTGTACTTTGAGTTCAGATTTGTAAGTCAGTACTTGCTTATTTCATAAACCAGCTTTGTGCTCTGTGGTGAGACACCATGACTTTTATGATTATTTATTATTTGTATTATGTAGGACGTAGGAGTTCTGGTCATGGACCAGGACCCCATTGTGCTATGTGCTGAACACAGAACAAAAAGACAGTCCCTGCCCCAAGAGGTTTACAATCTAATGTCATTGTTATTTTATTTTTCAAATAGTGCACAAGAAAAAATATTTTAGAAGAGAACCATACCCAGCACCCTCTCCTGCAAGGAACAAGTTTATTCAGACAGATTCCTTAACTCTTTTTACTGAGATTAAAAAATCAAAATATCTTTTTAACAGTTAGTGGGTAAAATGTTTTCTGAAGCCCTCATGATGCTGCTGTGGGGCTTGATGAATTTCCCTGTTGCATTGTGATTTTGATTACTGAATCCCAAAGAATGCAGCATACTGAAACATGTAATATTAAAAGATAAGGATTTAAAATTGACAAAGCTACTGAAATGAATCCTTTGAGTGAAGGTTTTATTCAATTTAAAATAAAGCTATCAAATGAAAACAGACATGCATATAACATAACAAAAGCTGGCACCACTTAGAAAGATTTTTTAAAACATTCTATTTATAAGAGTGATACTTTTTTTCTGAATTGCTTTTCGATCATTCTTTCTAAAGCAGGGACAGTAGTCCCTGTCTCATGGTATTTTGCAAAAACAACAAAACCAACAAAACTTGCTAGTGTACATACCAAATTCAATTTAGTTAATTACATTCTGCTTCCCTGGATTTCTCTTGTAGTTTTGTGTATAACCTTAATTCTGGATCCAAAACAGTGTAGTGCTGCTATGTGCTGTTAAATAACATCTGTGTTCCATGTAAGATGGCTGTACTTTAGTCATGAGTAAAGTGATTCCTTTATAAACTGTAGGCAATGTTTTTCAAGTCTTCTGAAATGTTTATCTATGTTGAGGTATTATCTCCATACAGTGATATATGATCTCTATATGGTGACAATCACTGTAGCATCTAAATCCAAGATATTTTAATATTCCATATAAAAAGATATGTTAATATAATGTTACAGTTGCAAAGTGAAACACTCAGAATTGAGAAATGTCAAAGTTAAATTTGCCAGAATAAGATTAACTCTGCTCCTTTGTATGTATTACAACTGAGTCCTTAATTAACATAATCACTTATTCGTCCCACAGGACTCCATGACTTTCAGTACACAGTTTAGAGCACCCACAGTGAATGAAGCAGCTATTTGATATATTTTTATCCTCAGCTAGTGTTCAGTAAGTGGAACTCTATCTCATTCGCTACACCTTTCATTCACTGCTATGACCAAATGCACAACCATAGAATATGATCAAAACTAAGCCACAGATCCACAGGTCTCTTCTCTCATTCACTGTGTTTTGTTGTCTCAGTCACAGAGCACTACTCAAACAGCATATTGAACAAGGCAGGGTCTTGCAGGAAAAACAGTAAGTCATCTTGTATCATAATACAGACACACAAAAGAAAGATTTTAAGTTCTGTGGGAAACCATAATGTTGACATTTCCTGACTTTTGGGTGCTTTATTTTGTGACCTTAATGTTTTATTCATTTAGGGTTTTTTTAAATGGAATTTCTTAATTTAAAAAAGAAAAGTGACAAACCACAGAAATTCCACTGGAACTATCTGCTACAAAGCATTAGAACAGTATGCTCAGAAAAAGCTGTGTACTCAGGGTCTGACCCAAAGCCCCATTGAAGCCAATGGAAAGATTCTCAGTGATTTCAATGGAGATCAGTGCCTTGCTGAAGTAGAAGTCAAAGAAAGTAATAAGCAACTTTAAAAGAGCCTTTAAAATGGAAATACTTATGCAACTGTCACTCTAGCTGTCACCCTGCATTCTGGTACAGTTATGTTTTTAAAAATAAAAATAGGCTCTGTTTCTTTGATGTTCTAATACCTCTTGTTCATTCCCAAGAAGAAGTCATACAAATCTGCTTGAAACATTACAAGTATTTTGACAACAATGAAGTAAGTGGATGTCACAGCTAGACTCTTATGACTTTAGGAGGAGGATGAGCAACAGAAGCAGGTGACATTTGAAAAAAAAAACGAATTCTGTTTTCATGCAAATGACTGTGCTAATAAAGAACAACAGGGATCGCAAATGAGAGGAAATAGAATATATAGGCAGAAGTGTTTCTAAATATACAGTAATGTATTTGAAAAAGTTCCAAGAGATGCCAGTAGCTCTTTAGGCTGTGCAAATCTATTTGCATGTTTCTAATGCATTCACAGTATTGCTTCATCACAGATGTTGGTCAGTCACACCTTTCATACCCAAAAACAGATACATTGCCCAATTAAACAAAAAACGCATTTGGGGCAGCTCTGGGGTCACATCTGGTTAACTAACAGTAGCTCAGCTGGAGCAAAGGTAGGCAGGTTTCTTGTTAAGTAAACAGAATCAATCTCCCCAGAAATATTAGGATGGAAAAATTGCAAAATTAATTGCTTGCTTTTTCTAATGGAAATGACAAGAATTTGTTTTTAAGGCAAGAACTGCTTTTCTGATTTTGCATTAAAAATACAAGGCATTTGAATTTTCAAGGAAATTTTTATTTTATTGCAGAGCCAATGAAGCAGCTGAAGGGAGGAAGAAAGATGTGGGGCTAAAGCGAGGAGAGACAGGTAAAAGTGAGCAAGTTTAAAAATATTTTTCATCACTACATTTCATGAAGCTAAAAGTAGTAAAATATTTAGTTGGCCAAATTCCAATCAGCTACTGCAATTACAGTGGGAGCTGACAATAACTGCTATAGTCAAAGATGCAGAACAGATTCCTTTATTTTTAGAATGCCCTGTGTACACTGTATCCACTGTTCAGTACCAAGGGCCCTCCTTTGATTTCTGCACCACACAGGTGTTGATTTCTGCAGGAGACTGGAATGCACTGGAAAAGAAGGAGTTGGGGTTTCTGATATTTTACTGTTGACTTTTCAGTTTGCTTCAGAATTAAAGACTGGTGTGCAGCCAAAATCAGGGGACTTGATGCAGAATTTAAGATCAGTGCATTGCAAAGTACATGACATTACACCATCATTGGGAGGGAATGAGTTTGTGGCCTCTTCATCTCCTTGGCCTCCTGGTCTCTTGAAGGCAAACAGTGGTTGGGGAGCTTTAAATCCCCTCTACATCACAGCTGTATTCTCACTTAGAGGAGGGAAAGGGGTACCTGGATGAAGCCTGCCCTTTCCAATTCACTTAGTCTTAGGGTGACCAGATGTCCCGATTTTATAGGGATGGTCCCAATTTTGGGGTCTTTTCCTTATATAGGCTCCTATTACCCCCCACCCCCTGTCCCGATTTTTCACACTTGCTATCTGGTCACCCTATTTAGGCTGGGGGTAAGAACACTGCAAAGCTCCTTTTCCTCCTAAGACCAATCCTGGTGGTGTTTCCCCCTGCACTATGTTTTGCAGTTTAAACCTAAGGCATTAAAACACCCTGAATTAAACAGACTTGGATATGTAGAGGCCTAAGACTGGCAAAAAGTGCAAAAAACTATTCCATAAAACATAATTTTGAGGGACTAGATGTTTGGCGTGCTGGTCAAAGTGTACAAGGGGCTTGTGCTGCTGTAAGGATTGCTCCAACTGGTATACGTATACAGATATCAAAATCCATATTTACCCTGCAGTAGTAGCAGATACTCGTAGCTCATGGCTACAAATGACTTTAAAGTGAGCGGTTTTATAACGGTAATAAACACGACGTGGGCTTGTCTGATTGGTCCTTGTTAGTGACAGAACTGTGACCACTTATTTTCACCTTTAAAAGGCTTAGGAAATTACGTGAAAAATTTAAATAAATGAAAAGTTAAGGTTGTAGTTAAGCATTTAATGCAGGCAGTACAGAAAGTATTGAACATGCAACCTTCACCACTCAGAAGCTTATTGGCCTAAAACTAATAGTTTTTGTTCCCTCCATAACAAGATTATACAAGTCAGGTCTTTTCAGAAGACCCCAAGGAGGAACAATTCTCCTCTCTAATTCTTCTTTCAACTTCCTTCTCCTTCCTTCACTCATCTCACCAATGTTGTCTCCACAGTATAATCAGTGTAGAAATATTTGTCCTGTGGTTTGCCATTTTCTATTATGCTACAAGCTCTGTATGGAAGGGAAATCTTATTTAGTTACCAAAGGAAGGAGTACCATGTTGTCATTTTGTAAATAAAATCCATACATCCTAAATAGACAAATAAAATAAAAGGGATTTGAAAATAAAAATAAAAAGGCAGGTACAAACAAGATATGAGACCACAGTATTAGTGCAGTTAGGCAAAAATTGTGCTTTGTGCTTCCTTCAGAATAACTCTGAAAGGACAAAACAGAGGGTTTCCATTAAGTGTGATAATATTTATCAAATCAATTTGTAAATATTGGTTCAGTCAAAATAGTGATGAGATATGATATATAATTAAGCTCTGTATAGATTTCACTTTCATGGGAGACTAAGAACAGCACGGCAGAAATGATTTTATTGTATCTGTTTGTAGAGCTCATTAGAACCATTAATGATTTCAAAAGCCCACGACTCATCAACTGCAAATAAACAACAATAGCAATGGAACAACCCCGCTGAAAAAAGTTTGACATACAAACAACAAATTAGTGGGTTTCAGAAAGTCAAAGCGGCTATTAAGGAGCACGGTAGAGTAAGACATGCAGGATAGGTATAAAGAGGATTCATACTGCAGGGAAACCTAAAAAAAGATAATAAGCCAGCTCCTCAGCTGGGAAAATCAGCATAACTTCATGGAGAGAGACAATTATTTTAATAAATGGAGATATCCTATCTCCTAGAACAGACCTTGAAAGGTCATTGAGCCTGCCTTCACTAGCAGGACCAAGTACAGATTTTGCCCCAGATCCCCTAAGTGGCCCCCTCAAGGATTGAACTCACAACCCTGGGTTTAAGCAGGCTAATGCTCAAACCACTGAGCTAACCCTCCCAGTTAGGGCAAGCTGAAAAACATTTCATGAAAAATTTCCAGTTTTTTTTTTCCTGCCATATCAGAACAAAATCAAACTTTTTAAAATGTTGGTGAAATAAGAGAAATTCTCTGTAACCCAGAGGTCGAGGCACTGGTCTGTGCTGTGGTAGACCCAGGTTTGATACTATGCTCTGCTTCATTTGGGGGGATCTGCCATGAAAAACTCTGCTCTAGCTTGAACTTGGCTCTCCCACAGGCCAGTGCTGCAATGACCAGATTATACAGTCTCCCCCATATATATATCCTGGGCATGGGACATTTTTGTTGAAAGTGATATTTTTTATAAAACATTTTGGTTTTGACAAAAATGGCGTTTTTCAATGGAAAAAAATGCAGTTGAAATTCTTCACCCAGCTCTACATAAAATATCCTGCTATCCTTAATAGCTGTGGGGATTATATTTCTATTACAATAGTAAGAGAGGATCAGAATTCTGATTGTTTAATTGGTGCAAATCTTCAGAAACTAAGTTTATTTATGATTTTGACACCAGCGTAGATGAGACTGGAATTTGACACAAAGAAAATACTTATTTAACCTTTCTGACCACTTTTCTCAGCAAAACACACCTGTCCCATTGCCTCTCTGGATTGCTTCTCTTTGAACAATCTGAATCTCTTGAGGTGGTTATAGACCCATGATACACTGAAAATCTCTATGTGATTCTCCCTAGGTGGTTATTGACCCATTTCTTGCCTTTCATGTCTAGTACAGAAGCCCCAGTATACACACTGTGCTTATACACATACAAAGACATGGGCCCTTCCCTAAACAGAAATGGCTCTATTCAACTTGAGACATTAATTATGCACAAATGTCACTCAGCTCTATATTTCTGTACACTAACTCTCTCTGATCCTTTGCCCTCCCATCTAGCTGCCTGTCTCAAACCTGACTGCATTCTAATTCCCTATTACCAAATGCTCTGAAGAATTAAACCACTCCTGGGTACAAAGGCCTTCTCACTCCATGTTTCTGACTTTATTAACTAGCGGCCTCATTTTCAGAGTTGAGCAGTCACAGAACTCAATTACATCAATAGGAACTGGAGGTACTAAGAACAGCTACAAAATCTGATAAATCCTTAATTTTCCTTCCACTGTAAAATACTCTTTTCTTTTCTATTTTTTAATTATTATCCTCCCATATTTGACTTAATAATCCTTTCCTTTCTAATTTAGTCTGCAAAACCTATATTACTAGTGGAAAGAACTAAGCTCAATTCTGAGATCCCAGGCTGAGTTTGCTGGGCTGGTACACATTACAAGTAAATTATTTAAATTGAACACATTTGAGGTGGAAATTGTTGAGTGAAAAATATGAAGCCCTACACAATGCCATTTTTAAAGTCACATTTGAATATAGAACCAGACTGTAACCAACAAGAAACTAAATCCATTAAATATGAAGGATTTTTATCAGCCGCCTCTCTCACTGCTTCTACCCATTGTTTGAAAGTTGATCTCAACCCATCTCTGACTTCCTATTGACACTGCACCAAGAGCCTCCCAATGAATGAATCATATTACTGACCAATGAGTTCTTCCCCACAGGAATGTTTGCTTTGACCCCAAGCATGGGAGTTTCTAAACCAAATTTAAAACTGGATCTGTTCGTATGTGTTTCAAACTGACACTTCTTTAATTGTCTTACTGTCTAATATTTCAAGAATCTCAAACTAAAGGAACATTATTTAAAGTTTCTTCTTGTGCTGAAGAGATTACATTTTTCATCTTTTCTGCATTGTCTATCCAAGGTCTACAAATAGTAAAGAACCAACCAACCAACCTACTCTCAGCTTAGCCTTCTGTAACCTGAAAAAGGAGATGAGCCAAGAACACATGGGTTTTGCTGAGGATTTTGCTATTACTAATCTATTTTATGGAGAAGGCATGTGATATTGTGGTGATGGATGGCAGTACAAAACTGTAAAATAGATAGAAGGCAGGCGTTGTATTGTGTCTCACAGAAAACTATCCTCAGATAGTCCCAAAGTTCCTACACAGCAGGAGATAGCAAGGAAAAGCATCAGCTAATAACAACCCTGATTAATAAGTCTTTATTTCTAGATCGGGGAGTTGTAGTCTATCAGCAATAAGACAACCACACATTTTACAAACCCAGGATGGCATCATATTCATTAGGGTGCAACAGAGCACATTTTTAATTGTTTCTTTCCATTCGTTTTTTTCTTTATTGGCCCAGCTCCCCATTGGTGATAGTTGCGCACAATCCCAGCCAGACGGCCAGTGCTGTGAAGACCGCTGAGAGAGAGGGATAGAGAAGGGGGAGGAATTAAAAAAGAAGACCAGGAATGCAATTATGTCCATCTTCTGCCAGATGCTTTGCCAAGTAAAAGAAACAAAGCCAGAAGTTAGCACCAGGGTATTCAAGCTTAAATCTCTCTCTCTCTCTTTAATGATGCAAACCTGGATGCTCTGCACATGAAGCATGGAAAAATTCTGTTAGCGCCTAATAGGTACAAGGGGAAGTGAGGAAATGTGTAATATACACTGAGGATGAAAAGCAATAAGTACACAGATGACTCTTTCAACCATTATTTGATTAACCAAAACACATCTGCATCTTTGCACCTGACTATTTTGTCTGCTTTTAGAGAGGCTATAACCACATGATACCACATTCATATTACAAATGACTATAGTATGTTTAGTATATACTGAAGTTATTTGTATAATTATTTCATAAAAATATTATAGTCATTTTATAATGAAAAGGGCTGGTTTAAAGACCAGGATAGATGAAGATAAGATGAATACAGCGTCTTTAAGTACAATAGTAGCAAAAAAGGCTGAATTTCTGATTGTGAATTTCTATACATCGTAGAACATGAAGGCATGAAAGGCTGAGGAGAAATGAAAGAAGAAGTTAAGTGATTGTTTTCCTATTCATCTTTATACTGATAACCATGAGGATCTTTTCCCAGGGTGCTTTTCAGATTTCAGCGTTAAGATCCATCAAAGTACCTAAGGAGGAAATTTTGGACCAACTTGCAATAAGAGCTTGATTCAAATTACATTGTACTCATTGGCCTTTTGATTTCTGTGGGGTTTGGATCAGGCCCTCAAAATCTAGGATTTGTGGGTATGCATGTGAGAATTCTGCAGGAAAAGAATTTTGGAATAGTAGAGAAATCGGCCAGTCTGTGCAATAGACATCTTTGAAACTATTCCTGTTGAAATCCAGGTGGAAATCCCAACCACATGAGCCACATCATCAGGGACTCAGTCACCTGCACATCTTCTAATGTGATATATGTCATCATGTGCCAGCAATGCGCCTCTGCAATGTACATTGGCCAAACCAGACAGTCTCTACGTAAAAGAATAAATGGACACAAATCAGACATCAGGAATGGTAACATATCAAAGCCAGTAGAAGAACACTTCAAATCTCCCTGGACATTCTCTAACAGACCTAAAAGTAGCCATACTTCAACAAAAACACTTCAAAAACAGACTTCAAAGAGAAATTGCAGAACTAAAATTAATTTGCAAATTTAACACCATTAATTTGGGCTTGAATAGGGACTGGGAGTGGCTGGCTCACTACAAAAGCAACTTTCCTTCTCTTGGCATTGACACCTCCTCATCAAGTATTGGGAGTGGACCAGATCCAACCTGATTGAATTGGCCTTGTCAGCACTGGTTCTCCACTTTTAAGGTAACTCCCTTCTCTTCATGTGTCAGTATAATAATGCCTGCATCTGTAATTTTCACTCCATGTATCTGAAGAAGTGGGTTTTTTACCTACAAAATCTTATGCCCAAATAAATTTGTTAGTCTTTAAGGTACCACCGGACTCCTCATTAGATTGTTGTTTTGTCTGTTTGGTGACCTCTGCTTCTACATCCGCTAATAAAGGGGTAATGCACGTGTATGTTACAGACTCTTTAGACCTCTCATTGTGGACTACAACATTATATTTTATTTATCAATAAAGTATCTGTGACTGTCAGTCACTAATGGATTTCTTTCCTTCCAACAACCCTGTGAAGAATTATCCTCATTGAACAGAGGAGGAAATGAGGCACAGAGTAGATAGGTTAAGAAAATTGCCCAAGGTCACACAGGAAGCCTGTAGCTGAACTAAGAACTGAACTTAGGTCTCCTGAGTCCCAATCCAGTGTTTTATATCTACTAGCCATCTGTCTTAATTGGCTGGTGTAATGATTCAGTGCAACACAAGCAATGTCTCCCTTTCCACCACAAATTGCAAGCACTTTTTCTATTTTTATTAAACATCCACCAAAATCTGGAAGTGTTCAAATTACCTGCAGCTAGTCAGACACATCTTAAGAAAAAAATAGTGTTTAAAATTCATCACATTTTGTTCTCTCCTGGCAGAGCTTCAGAGTTGAACTATCGAGGTTCCTATCTTGAAAAAATAAATATGCTCCAAAAAGAATTAAAAAAAAAAAAAAGAGAAGAGGGAAAAAAGAAAAAAATCTCCCTTTGCATACACTGGGTGGAAAGCAGGTGAAAAAGAGGAATGTTAAAACATGGGAACAGCACCAGAATATTAAAACACGAGAAAAGCACAAACCCAGTGCACTTGCTGTTAGGGAATACTGGGTACATGATACTTGCAGCTTTCCCAAGTTATCCCCATAAAAGATGATAAGGAATACTGGGTTTTCTTTGTGATTACAGAGGGCAAGAAAACCATCTATAGGGCAAGCCTGTTGACTTTCACAACATAATAGGTGAACGGCAGTGCCATACAAAACTATTGTGAAAATACATTTTGAAAATTGTTCAGGATCAATTAAGTACTAATATTTGTATAAAAATAATTGAAGGATGTGGGTTTTTTTTAATTTCCCTGCTCTGATTAATGTGATTGTGATGTCAAAAACAGTTAGAGGGGAAACATGGAGAGGCAGATCCTTGACCTGACCCTGCTGCTGACTCTTCATGGCACCATGGCAATGAAAAGAGGCCGTGAAACAAGCTGCAGTTATTGCTTGCGGTGAAGCAGCCCCCAGAGCTGTTGCATCTGGGCATAATACAGAACAGCTCTAAGGTGACTTTAAGGTCAAAATTCAGCAAAACACTTAAACATTTGCCTGATTTTAAGCACATAAATAGTCCCATGGACAACAATGTCACCTTGGCCAACCACCATCTCCTCCGCTGCACCCAGCAGAGTTCTGCTGAAGATCTGGGCTTGACTCTTGTGCTCATGGCTAGAAGCCCAATCTGACATTGTGTGTGTATTGTGTGTACTCCCACTGAAGTCAATGAGACTTTTGAAGTTAGATTGATGATGCGATTGGGCTTTTATCAAGTAGTAAAAAGTGACAATAAATTGTGTTTTAAAATATAAACATAGCATTATCTATTGTTGTTAACTCTATGCTTTCTGTGCATCTTCTGTAATTGATTTAAAATCTTAAATAAGTTTTAATTACTATTTTGAGTTTTATAGCATCTATAGAATCACAAACATTACCTCATTAATCCAGACAACTCCTACTTTAGATACATAATGATTATTATTCCCATTTTCTAGGCCAAGAAATTGAAACCCAGAGAGGTTAACTAAATGATTTGCTCCAGACCACACAGCAATTCAGCAGTTCCCAGCTCCCAGAGCAGTGCTCATACCTCTAGACAACATAAGGTAGCTTGATCTCACACCGCCTCTGACACTTTTGAGATTAGATCCTCAGCTAGTGTAAGTCAATGTTGTCCCATTGAAGCTCATGGAGTAATGCCAATTTAAGTACTTCAGTTGTCTCACTGAACTCACGAAAGTGTTTGCAAGATTGGAACCCAAGCTCTCTTTGAGGAATAAGTACATATGCCATTTTCATTAGCCTATAGTTCCCAAAATGGGGAATTTGCATTATACCTGAAAAAACAAACCAACCACTTAGCCTTCTGGCTCATTCTAAAAGCATGGTTATTTTCAGAACACAAAAAATTATTTGAGAAAATTCAAAAGGAGTCCAAAATGGGGCTTAGAATGAATTAGGTGCTGAAGCCTGAACTGTAGGCCAGACTATGGTTCCTTCATTTTACCCTCCTATTTTACACAGAATTCCAACTGACTTGGGTTTAACAGCATTCCCACTAATGAAATGAACACAGAATATGCAGTCAGGATCCATACATCGAATAAAAGATCTGCTGTGTTGTTGAGACAGGACAAGTTCCCCGGAATATTTTTTTCATACTTAGCATTTGTTTTTATATTTTCCTCTTATTTTAATGGCTTTTGACCTGAGCTGATGTTACATGTACCTGAAAAAGTATGTTATAAGTGAGTTTCACTCTCTTATTTCTTCAAATTCTTATAGGGGTTTTAAGTCCAAGTTCCAGCTACTTTTGGCAACAGGTCAAAACAAAACCATTGCAAAGGTTTCCTGGACAGATGATATTTATTGAGATGTTTCAGATGGCAAAGCTATTTCTTGCTGTTGGTGAGTCAGACAGGAGGAAAAATGTGATGAAATTATGAATGTTAGAAGAGGAGCATGAAAAGCATGTTTGTTTTGCCTGGAAGCTGAGAATATAAATATTTTGTATGAATTTAAAAACTTGCCAAACTCAAATTTAAAATGAAACCTTGTAAAACTGTCACATGCTTTTTCTGTATTTTGTCTGCATGTTGCCAAGCTATCTCTGAGCAAACACATGGTTCCCCATATACTGACTGAGACATTCAAGTAACGGTAGTTCAAAGCCAGTGCTTTTGAGATCACAGTTGTTTCTGTGATAAAGGATTGATGTTGCAGCTGCAAAATTCAATATTGAAAACGCAAAACAAAGCTGGGGTATAGACTAGGCGGGCGATATATAGATGGGAGATACTTAAAAGGGATGGATGAAGCAAATCAAAGAAAGTAAGAACCAGCCCAAATCTGATTCTTGAACTGAATTTCCAAACCAACCCCCTTGCACGTTTTTCAGTTTTGAGAAACGGGGGTCATTTCCCTTGAACAGCAGCAAAATGCCATGCAGGAATCCCAGCAGTTCTGTAGACCTCAGCTGGCCTGGTGGCAGTCTTTACATCTTTTGGGTGAAATCCTGCTGCCATCGCGGTATCACGATTTCCCCCTTCTTCCCGCCCAAATATCCTTGCTTCTCTTGTGTCAGCACTGACTCTATAGAGTCTCAGGTTCCTTAGAGTCCCAGAATTGGAGATAACACAGCAGATAATTAAATATATGAACCTACCTAAATATCATACAATAGTAAAGGAACTGCCTTATGGGTGAAGAGAAAACAGGGAACTGGGGGTGCGGGGAATCAGGAAGAAAAGATTGCTTGTGCAAGATGGATGGGAAACAAAGAAGAATGGGCTAAAAGCTAATTGTATTGTGGGGAGGAAAGAATATAAGGACTTTCCAAATGTTCAAATTAGTTAAGCTAAGTGTCTGTACTTTGGGGCCTGTCTGCTCTAAATCTTTTGATATTTGTCAGTCACAAATATCTACAGTAATAATATTAATACTTAGCTCTTTATAGCACTTTTCATTTGTAGATGACAAAGCACTTAAGGTTAGAGCTGGGCAAATACTGCAACAAAAAGTTATATTAATATAAAGAAAACCAGTTATTTTGATTAAAAAGTATACATGATCCAATTTTATTTGCACTTTTTATTTTGTTCACATGTACACAGTTTGTTCATGTGCAACATGTGTGTACACATATAACAGTTATGAGCATCCAGTCAGGAAACAAAAGCAATATCCTAGGATGTTAGTGACCAGTCACGCAGCTCGAATAAAGCTAGCACATAGTGAATGCAGAACAAATAAAATAAAGATTTCATGAACAGTTCAAAGGCTAAAATTTGATCACACAAACTGCTCTGCAAACAATGGAAAAACATATAAGTTAAAATCATTCTAGCTTATTCTAGTTCTGGTCATTTCACAGGTTCAGTCTCTACATGTAAGCTAATATATTAGCCTTTCAACTCAAAAGATGGGGTTCAAATTCCAGTTTATATCATAAACATAAATTACTTAGATAATCTCATTCTATCCCCACACAACTTGGCAGCATCTGACCAAAGAGGCCCAGCAGATGATGCAGGGCAACAGTAAAATGCCCTGCCCAAAATGGATGGAAAAGACATTTTGCAGAACGTCTACCCACACTGTACCCGGCTCAGGAAAGCTTTCTAAGTCACTCACTTTTATGCATACTAAAAATTCACTTGCAATTTTTTTTTAAATCAACTTATTTTATCACACTTTTTAACACCTATTTTATTATTGAGACATTTAGTGAGAGATGTGGTTTTATTTTTATTTTTCTCTGCAATTCCTATAAAAGAAACCTGCACTAATCAAGAGTTAAACACTTTGTCCTTTTGGTCCATTTGCCATAACAGGTCTGACTCCTGAAATGAGTGCTAAGCAAGAGCCATGGTGTGGATGTGGAATGTAGACTCATTACCCATGCATGAGTTCAGCTAACAGATTAAATAATACGGTTTCTGGGTAACTCTCGATAAGAGCACAAGGGCCATTGCCACAGAGATGGGCTTCTCTGCTCTGGATTTTACTCAGCACAGCTGCGAGCTGAGCTGTACATGGACAGTGTTTTAATATATTTCATAGTGAGAGCTGGGGGGAAAATTAAAAAAAAAAAAAAAAAAAAAAAAAAAGAGTGAGACAAGCTCATCTCCGTGGCTTTGTGACAAAATTACTTCCTGAGAGCATGAAGCAAAACAGGGCCTTTTTTTGTTGTTGTTGTAGGTCTGTGTTTTCTTAACTAAACTTCAAAAGGCTGATGAGAAGGTGCTAGAGTGAACTTTAGCTTTGAAAATGTACTTTACTTTATCTTCCCTCAACAGCCATATCCTTCAGAAAAATGAGGTGTTTCTCTCCTCAACACATACAAGTGAGCTGCCTTAATTCATTTTCCACATGATTACACACTTTCCACTCCAAAAAGAAATTAAATGTTTAAAAATGAATAATAATCAAAGCAAACAAACCCACCTTCTCTTTTTTCCTTCAGTCCCACTAATTTGCGTGATGGTGTTTTGCATTGTCACCTCAATATAGTCTTTTTATGGAGCGGTCTCAAGTGTTACCAGCAAAAGCAGATTTGAAAACAACAGGGCTGTGAGTCTGGAAAGCTGCCATGCAATCGGCATACCAGTAAATGCCATGATAGTAACTTCAGTAAAACAATGTGGATGTGCCACGTTTTCTCAGTCTCTCTCTCTCTCTCAAGCTTGTTTTTGGAGCAGCAAGGCATGGGAGGATGAACTAGGTGTGGTCCACTGCGTTAATCCATTTAGAAGCCATAAAGATCATCTTTCATATGTATGCTAAATGCTACATTCTAATCAGATTATCACTTCCCATTCCTTTTCTTTTCTGATTGATCAGAGGAGTAGCGGGGGGCAAGAAAACTGCACTCTCATTAGTCCATGGGTGGAGAAGTAAAGCAGAGGCTATTTCTTCACTGAAAAAATAAGATGTGTTTTAACACCAAAATAGTGATCTCAGTTTAGAAACCTAATGGAATCAAGATACAGGTACTGCATCTTTCACCTAGAGAATCAAGTTCAACTCTCTACCACCCCCTCACCTCCACCCCCCACCCATCTGAGTCCTGGCCTGGCAGCTCCCAGGAAAGATTGAAGAAGAGCTATTTTTGCTACAGTTGCAGCATACTAGAAATGAAGGCCCCTCACAAACTTTTGCAATCCACCCTGGAACAGCAGGTAGTAAAGATAGGCCTTGTCACTACTTGTGGGATACAGAGGGATGATCTTTTTCCAGGCACTATCCGCACTCACCTGATATAGTGAAATTCTGCTTACAGCAAGGCTTTCCTGTGAAATTGATGGTGCAACATTGCCTCCCATCTAATGGAGAGCACAAATAGGCCCACACAGCCAACCTTAGAGACTCAGAGCTAGAAGAGAGAAGTTAGCCACCTTTCCTGGGTGCTCTGTCTCCCAGAAGGATAGAACTAAAAGTAGATGGGGAAATAGGCTGCCCTCCCTTACCCCCAAACATATACAACAACACCCATTGGCATAGATGTGGGGAAATGGGATCTATGGGGGGTGGGTGGGAAACAGTGCTATAAAGAAAGGGTTGAAAAATGCCTGTCACATTTTCTTTTGACAAAAAAATGATACTTTATTTAAAAAAAAATGAGGGAAGTTTTCATTTTGTTCAAAATTTTCTGTTTCTGTTTTTTTTCAACAAAACATTTCTGTGGAAAAATGTTTGGTTTTGGTTTTCAAAAGCTAAAATTCTTTTAGTGAAAAAATATGAAAAAAGAACTTTGATGACTTTCATTTTTTTCTTATTACATTTGCTATTTTCTGATCAGCATTTATGCTGGTCTATGAAGAGTGACGGTTTTAAAACAGAACCTAAGAATCTTTTGAGGTCTGCCATGTCCAATTCTGCTGTGTATGGAGGCTGGGTGTGCTATGCAGGAATTCTCTCCCTTTTCCCTAACAAAATAACATTGCAGAAAAATACCCCGAAGAAAACACCTGGAAACTATAGCCACGCAGGATAAGTCCAAAAGTATAAATCTTAGGTTTGGTCAGTTACATACTATAGTTAGATTATAAACTCCTTGGGATATGTGTTTATATAATGCTTAGTACAATGGAGTTCTGGTCTTTGATTAGGGTCCTTAGGCACTGTCATAATACAAATAATACACTATCATCATCATTATACACTTGCAACGGTATATAATTATTGATGGGCGAAACTGTGGTGTGGATGCTGGGTAATTCCCACTAACATAAGGAAAGTTATATTAGTGCAACTTTTCTGTAGAGACAAGTCTTCACTCTCCGTTATGAACAGAAAATTAAAACTCCACTAACTCCATTGACTTCAACTTGCATTGGATCAGGCCCTTATTGAGTACACAAAGGCACATAGTTTAATGTCTATACCACTAATATCTTCTATCAGTAATTCTGCTCCTAAATACCATATTACATCCATTTCATTAAAAGAATGGTAAAGGTGCAAAGATAAGCATTCAGAAAGGTAGGAGGAAACCTTAATTCAGTCTCCTTGCACGTATGCATTATGATCAGTCTTTAATTTCATGACCCCAGACTATTTTTTCCACATGACCCCTGCCTCATTCTGAGCTGAGATGAATGATTCAAGGTTGTATAGGTAATGAAGCTGTTGTTTGTAGGACCCCTGCCTCATTTGCTGCAGAAATTGGAAGGTATGTGGTGAATGAAGCAGGGGACTGCAGGAAGAAAAAGAATGGTCTTGTGATTAAAATAGTTTAATGCTACTCTAGAGAATTATATTGTATCTGTGCCACAGAGCATATGATGCTGAGCAAGTCACTTAAACCCAGGTGTTCACAGTTAGCCACTATTTGTGTGTTCCTCATTTTTTGTGTGTTCCAATATGAGACATCAGGGCCAGATTTGTAGTAGTGCTGAGGGCTCATAGCTACAACTGAAGTTGACTGGAGGTTGTGCTTTGAACATATAAAGTTCTGTAAACATGCTGAATATTCTGAAAAAAATCAGACTCTATTCTTTATAGATTCTAATATCACCCTCATCACTGTAGTGTCTGAGTACTAGAGCAGTAAGAGACGTGATTAACATTTGTCACATATGCTTTGTTCTCTCCATCATCCTCTCAAAAGAAGCAGAATCGTGTTTGTCAATGAAATGTTTTGTTTTGATAGGGTTTTGTACTTAAATGTACATGTCATTATGAAATTATGCCAGAAGAGGCAAGATCCAAAAAGTATGCCTTGTACTTGGAGTGGAAGGTGGTGAGGTTAGTTAGTTAGAGGTCATTAGTTCCCGAGGGAATGTGTTTCACAGGCAGGACTGGTGCCTGAGAAAATTCCTGCACCCTGTATCATAATGCATTTGAACCATGCAGGTTTTTGTTAATGTAATGGTATGATAGAGTAACAACCTTATTCTGTTTCTATCACATCAATGCAAGCTTTTTACTCTGACCTAACCTTCTTGTTTCCTGTGCATTCCTGTCAAATATTCACTAATTCAGGAAAACACAATAAAAAGGGTGAGTGACTTAATAAGGAGATTTCTAAAACCACCAATGTGTTTTAGACATTGACTTTCAATGGGTGTTGGGCGCCTAACTGCCCTTTCTTCCTTTGAAAATCTCAACCTACAATGCTTAGCATTTTCCATTAAAGTAAAGTCCCATAGCAAGTAGATACAGGCTTTAGAGCTAGTTGGAAATCTTTTGCCAGCTTTCCAGCTCTCTCATCCACCTACCTGCCTCCAGGGTCTCTAGCAGCCTAGGCTTCCAGGCTCCAATCTCCTTGGAAGCTCACCCAATGGGCTGCCATGGATCTGGGAACCTGGAAGTCCTGGGAGCTCCCTTCCCCCAAGCTCCTCCACAGCTCACCTGCTGGCCTGCCATGGAGCTAGGGCTCCCAGAGTCCATAGGAGCCTTGCAACCTGGGGAACATATTTTGTTTCAGAAACACTGAAACAGTTCCACTGAGGGAACATTTTGGTGTTTCCAAAATTACATATGACAGAAGGTTTGGGGGGGTTGTCACAATTAAAGAAGCATTTGTTCCCTCAAAGCCTCAGATTTTTTTCTGGCAGTGAAATTTACTTTCCCAACCAGCTCTGACAGGTAAGTTTGTTAACCAGCCAATCCAGTCACTCCTTTTCTGTCCAGTTTTAGTTTTAAATACAGTGTGCAGGCTGACACTTATCTGTAGGATTCCTTCTGCATCAGCAACTATGTTCACCAGAGGGAGACCATCTCCTTCTTCACCTCCTTTGTTCTGATCAGATAGAGGTGAGCGTCACCTACATTATCTCATCATTAAATTGTCCCACCAAAAATGGAATGGTCCTAGAGGGCATTGAGATGTGGGAAGTAAAGTGAAATAAAGATTTAGATCATGACTGGATGATTCTGTTACAATTTTATACTACCTTAGAGCTGGTAAAAATGAAACCATGTTCTTGTGTAAAGCATAGTGCTAGTGTAACTCCATGGCATTGTTCTGAGAAAATGTTTAGATGCTAGTATGTATAGTTTGATTTACTAGTAGTTTCAGAAAAAAAGTTTATGTAACCCATCCAGTTGGCAGTCTCAAGTGCCAGGGTTGCTGCTTTAGCGTGGTGTTGATGCTCGGTTGAGCTTTAAAGCTTTAAGCTTTTCGCTACAACCCTGAAACTAGCTTTGACGCAGCATTGAAGCATAAGCCTTGATGTTTTGAGACTGCTGACCAGCTGCAGTAAATTTTTTTTAAGTTTATCAGCACAGAAAGTGTTCGCTTTGTGTAATATCAATGGGTGACTTTCCTTTCTTTCAGATTTCTTTGTTCGTATTAAACCAATCTAACCTTTACAATGAATTTTTCCACAATTACTATATATTTAACTGGAGGCTGAGCAGCATTGGCAGGTCAAGAGATATTATAGAGGGTGAAAGAGGTGGCCAATATGGAAAGACTCAGAAAACCTGGACCTGTCTAGTCTTACTTGCAAGCACCACATAGTGAAGGGTTAGTTCCCTACATGTTGGTGATCCCCATGTACTCTTCACAACTCACAGCCCAGTCCATGGCCCTCTCATAACTGGGGCAGAAGGAGGTACAACAAAGCCAGGAGGCCCTGAAAATCATAAGACCAGCTCTACTTCATTAATTTGGATTTGGTCCAATTCAAAATTAAGAACTCTATCCCTTCTCTCTCTACACTATCACTCTTTAAGTTCTCTCTCTCCCTCCACTTACCCGCCTTCTGGCACATTTTTAAATTGTAACTGTAACAGATAGGGCAACTTCCTGCAATATCTTTGGGAGACCATGTTGATTAACTGTATGAATGGTTAATGTGGGCCAGGGACGGTATGCACTCTACAGTGGGAGTGTTACCACAGCTCCTTCAGGAAGTGAAAACAGTAAGGGGTGATTAAGACAAATCACCCAGTTTATAGCACCTTCAGAGAGGTACCACTTCCTGGGGAGGCTCAGATACTTTGGTTCAAACTAGATTCTCCAGAGAACAACAGACAAAGACCGGGCTTTTGGATAACAAGCCCGAGCTTAAACTATATCAGACCTTCATTTTTGCACCTGAACTAAAGATTAACATGAACTTGTAATCACAAGGAAAACCCAGGTGTGAGGTTTGAAGAACTGACACCTACCAAAGCCTTATGTTGGACTTAGGGATGTCCTCTGAAAAGCTTTTTAGCATGTAGGTTCTTTTATTGTTTTATATGCTTTCTTAAGAACAAACATGCTTGCTTAGAAAGGCCTGTGTGGTAACTTGTAACTGCTGGCAATACACTGGTCATGGCCCTCAGAGAGAAAGCGACGCATAGACGCTGGCCTTTTTAGGCAGACTGGCTTGCTCGAAATACCACAGTGTAGGCAGAGAGCTGTGCAGTCTTAAAAACCTTGTTCAGAAGGGAATGAGACTTGGTTCTCCAGACAGAAGAGATGATGACTGCGAGCTGGAAAGCTTGAAGTGAATGCCCTCGAGGGACCATGAAGGGGGAAATACTCTGAAACTGTGGCAGTAAACTTTTCTGCTTCCCCCCTTTGCCATCACCTCTCCAGTTTCCTTTGAACAATTCTATTCTCCAGTAAGTCATAACTCACTTGAGGAACCCCCTGACTTCACTCACAACCTTCTGATCGGCTGACTGGTGTCTCAGATTCCACCTTTCCACTCTCAAGCTATTCTCTGTTTGCTGAATATTCTGCTGCACCCCAATGGCTTATTGCTACAAATTAGTGATGAGTGCTACTAGAATCACTCCACAAAGGGGTGGCTTTAGCTTTTGATACAGAGGTGGAAGTTGCGTGGGGAAACCTAAAACATCCTAACAGGCATTGTAATGAATCCTCCTCCCTATCATCAGAGTATTTTGTATTGTGACTTTTAGATGCTAACTAAAGGGAATTCTCTAGATAGGCATACATTTTACTTCTTAGCTTATGCACAACATGCCTCAGGTGGCACGTGACCAGGATTAATCACTGAATTGGGTCTGCTGGTTGGCTCATTAGCTCCCCTGGGCTGGGTACTGATGGGGAATGTGATGTAAATGCTGATCCATGTTCCCCAGACACACCATTGTAGGCTATCTGGGATGCCTCTCTCGTAGGCAATTGACTGTGGGAATGTTAGTCTTCTCTAGTTTGTCACTCGGTCTATTCCAATTGTGTTGTCATTCCTAATCACATGAACTATTTTAAATTTAATCAAACTTATTAATCAAGCTCTGGATGAGAAGAAGCCTGAAGTCAAACTAGCAATTATGAAATTTCACTGAAACAGGTGTAAAGCCTCATCATTTATGAAAGCTAAACCTCTATGCCTTGTCCTGGTATTCATAATTTTAGCTCTAAGCAAGCAGTCGTCACATTTATCATGTGTTTAATTATTCTGCATCCCATGCTCTGCTTCAATCCAAATTAGTGCTACAGGTTACAGGCAACAGCTTGCTTCAGGTAGCAGTCGTCCGACTTTTATTTATTTATTTATTCATTCTGCTAGCTATCAGGGGTCTGAAATTCCAAAAAGGGAAAAGAAAAAATGACAATTATTTGCAGAGCCTTAGCTCTCTGACTGTGTCAAATCTAACAAGACCTGACAACTCCAGGGTTAAGGCCTAAAGCCCCCTCAGAGCCCTGTGTATCAAAAGGTACAAATATTAGCCTGACTCAAGAGGGGAGAGAGGAAAGAAAAAGAAAATCAGGTCTTTGGAAAGCCCGGTTGTGACACATGGTCTGGAGATCACGGGTGTTCAAAGTTCTTCCACTGAACCGCTAATCAAATAGATAAATAAAACTCCAAACACAAGCTGCTAATGTAGAAGCCTGATTCACTTAAAAACAAAACAAAGATTTTTATGTCTAGCACTGAGACAGCTAAAAAAAAGTGATTCTGTGACAAAAGGCACTTGCCAGTTGTAAATTTTAGAAAGAAAGAAAGCTCCCAGTGTTAGGAATGCAGTCTTAAGAATGTATATTTGTCTTTGTCATTATTCGAGGGCATTTAATTGAAAGGGATACCCTCAAGGCTGGCAGGGCTAAAATTAGATGCACAGGCTTGCTTATGGTTTGCAGGTACCTACATGCATGTCACGCCATCTCTATGCTCTCTCCCTGCCCATTATTGTGACCAAGTGAGCAGACTGAAATATACCAGACGCCTGGTATATTTCATTCTGCCTGCCTGATCACAAGCACAGAGCCAGAAGAGACAGACAACACTGAGGGATGATGGTGACATGTTTCTAACTGTGCCCCCACTGCTGAAACAACCCCAGATGACCCTGATTTTGCACTGGTGAGTCACCCAGCAGGGAAACTGCTAGATTGATAAAGTTGCTGCATTCATTTTCATTGTAACTATCCTGGGGAATTATATAAAGAGAGAGAGAGAGAACCCATCTCACCTACAGTTTGGGTGATCATCCCAAATATTCTGGGATGACCGCTCATCCTGAAAATGCTGTCTGCAGGACTATTTTCCTCTCTCCGTAATAATTGTGGCAAAACATCATGCCATGGTGATTTATGTTAATACCCCTATTGTCTGGCAAATTAGATTGTCCTACAGGACAAATTTCAGAAGGCGGAGACCAACCCTATGCCTGGTAGGTATCATTTGACGCCTCTCAACTTTGAAGCATTCCTTGAAAAAAAAAAAAAAAAAAAAAAGAGGTCTTTATAACATTAAAATGTGGTACAGTGGGATTGCTTGAAGGTAGATGTATGGCAATGAATGAGTTATTACAACACTTCTGCATGCCTCCAGGATGAACAAACCTAGTATCATCACAGCCTTAATTCATCCCCTTTCTCGGTCCCACAATGAAATAATGTGGCACCATATTCCTTCTAGAATCTTGGGATACCCAGCAGTTCAATGTTCTGATATTTGTACAGACCTCTTGGGTTTTGGTTCATGAGAATCTGTATCCCTCTCTTCCTGCTTCACCTTGAGTTTCAGGCCCATCAAAACCCCAAGTTCAGCTGAAACCATTCAATTTTACCTTGTTTTGTGATAAAACATAAATCCACAAAGTTTTGTTGAAAGCGAGGCTCAGCTCTGCTACTTTTTCTGATCTCTTTTGACAAGTTTGGGGTGAATATAAGTGTATTGCAGGATGTGAAACCAAACAACTTTTTGGGAAGGTTTGATTTACTCTTACCAGCACGCCAGGATAATATGGATACTAAGTTGCCAACATTGAAACACCACAAGTAAATTTTATTACCCAAATTTCACATATAAATTGAATCACTTCTACAACAGCTGTATTTTTGGACTCCTGAAATTCCTTCAGGGAATTTTGGAAAGGTGGCTATGAGATTAACACAGTTTAATGATATTTAAAAGTTTCTCAGAAACCTTTATTGAGAAACAAATTCTACCAGTCTTACACTGAATAGAGCTTTATTCATCAAGAAGTCCCATTGATTTCACTGGGGCTACACAATAAGATCCTACTGTATGCAAGCAATAGTGATAATATCTGGCCCTAAGTTATCTGGGAAATTACAATTGGGAGCTCTTCAACATAGTCATTTAATTTTGCTCATAAACTCCATCTGGGCATTATTAACCTTTATCTTTTATCAGGAATTGGTTTTAAGTGTTTCATTTTATATTCTGTATTTATATATACACAGAGATACTGCAAAATCTCACTGACAACTAGAAAAAAGAGAGTCACAATTCTTGCCCACTACATGTATCATCTATTAATTATTTTCTATCACAGGACATTCTAATCCCCAAATATGTCTTTTCAGTAGACAAGAAATCCAAAACAACTTTAATAGCATTTGAACCAGTGAGACTACAGTATGCAAATGAATTAAAGTCCATTGTATTCAAACTATGGTTGCATAGAGATGAATTTTACCATAAATTAATCAGTTGGGCTCTCAGCTAGCCAGTTATGTTCACAGCCACAAATATTCGAGACACAATTAGTTGCACATGCTAAAGTGGGTGCTGAAGGCTCTCTTGAAAATGGCTGAATATTTGCCTGTCATTTAAAAAACCCGTTGTAACAGACTATTTTCTATTAGAATAGAAAATCTAGTAAATATTTTTGTATCAAAAGCTAGAGCTAAGGGGAATTATATATGTAATGTTAACTATTTTTTCAAAGTTTAACTTTTATTAGAATTGTGATGGCTCATTAACTATACAGGTCATCTATCCATAAATTATAACCCAGGAAAATTGTGATTACAGCTATGTACATATTTCATATAATGATATAATCACAGAGGTTTAATCTCATCCTGTTTTTTCCTGCATCAACTTTGAATTTCCCAACTTTTGATATCTTGGCTGGACTGTGGTCAAAAAAAGAAGCTGATATTGATTTTATTTCTTTCCATGACTATTTTATCAGACAGATAGATATTCTCTGGCGATTTCCTTTCCACTTTGCATAATTCCAGGCATAGTCAATTTATACTTTTAGCAGGTTTAGTCCTTTGCCAGATATTCCTGTCTTTTAAATTGACTTGCTTTTGGAGCCTATAAAAACTGCAATATCCACTGTTGCTGCTGGGTTAGATGTTGACAGCAACTCCAAGGGATGCAAAAAGGGGGAGGACATTTTTCAGACAAATTGCATTAGTTCTACCTTGGAAATTCACAGTGTAATGAGAGAAAAAGAAAACAAACATGCATGTGTTTTTCATGCCTCCGTTGTGTTATCCCAGGAGTTTCACTGGAATTTGTATAAACAGGGAAGATTTTGTAAATGAAAGAGATTTTGTTTGTTTCTTTTTGGAAGACTAGATACTCAAGGAGAGGAGCAGATAATGTGGGGGGAGCTAATGACATATGCTAAATGCCAGTGGTTTACTCTGCAATCAAACCAATCCTAAAACCTTTCTGGTCTGAGGAAGCATCAGTTACCTGCACCCTGTGCAGTAGAATGCCTCATTTATGACAACGGCATTCTGTGCTTCCCACTGTTTATAATGTATGCACGAAAAACTGAATAAAAATAGGATTTTAATGGCTGTTGCCAAATCTGCAGTCCTTAGTGATCCCATGTCCTTGAATAAAAATATGATATGATGGTAATTAGAACGGCAATGTAGTAATTACATTCATTCTCACTAAAAGATGGTTGAATGGGCCGAAGTGAACAAAAGAGTATTAACACAGAAGGAAGCGATGCAGAGATCCATTCATCTCTCTGTCAGGTAAACGCTCCACATAAAGTTATTTTTATGTAATTTGGATGTGTCCTCATGGGTGCATTAGTGCTTCTCAGCATTTCATGACGGGATTTTATAGATGGATCTTAATGACAAAGCACTGGATGCATGCTTTAATGTAGGATTTTCCAAATGAGGCTTTCTAAGGTAATATATTTCTCTTTGCTTTGATAATATTAAAGGATCCATTATATTTTCCTTCAGGGACATGCTTAAAAAAAGTTAATTACTCTCAGATATAGGTAAAAGAGCAAAGCTTAAAGTGTGTGCAGCTCACATGTCCTGCATCCTAATAACATTATACAGTAAAGCTGAAGGTATCTATGTTTCCTCAAGGATAATGCTGTCCAGCTTACTGTCTCTGTCCTCCTTCCTCTATTCCAGCGTGTACAGTGACACCACCTGTGACTCTGATTTGGCCTTAATTACCCTGTACATAAAAGGTAGACTTGAAATATTGTCATGAATATTTGCCTGCCCAGGTTCAAAGTCTACCTATCCATCTTTACCATCACAGTGATGACAACGAGGGAAAGTAATGATATCTGCAATCATTACACTCAGGGTGCAGGGACAAGTAACATTTTACAAGGCTGCAATAAGAATTAATGTATCTATTCACAAATACATTACAGGAACCCCTATATTAAGGATGCCTCACACTTCCCATTATAAAAAAAGTCTCCAACTATTTTTTGAAGAGCTTCATCATTTGCATCAGGGATTTGAAATTTGGCAATGATTAGGGAGGTTCCCTTTGCTGTTCCCCTGAGGTTGGAGTCCTATGCACAACAGCCTCATGCATAACACAACCCTGATGCATTCACTGAGCCCTTTGTACTGAATGAGGCAGGGGCCTTGGTCACATACTCTTTTTTTCCACATGTAATTCAATTGTATCTTAATGGAGATACACAAGGGGGCTGAATTAAGATAACGTGGGCAGCCTTTCTTCTGACATTTCTTCACTCTTGAGTGCTTGACCTTCCAACTTTTATTACATTGCTGATTCTCCAGATAGTGATGAGGTATTTATTCCCTCAGGCCACATTTTCAAATGTATCTAGGCCCCTAACTATGCAGATACGTCCCTAGTGAGATTTACAAAAGGGCCTAACCAGGGTAGGTACCTAATTCCCTGCCTCATTACTGTTACTCTTTTTCTGACCTGAATGGTTAGCCACAGTTCGGCATCCTACTTACCCGCTGGTTCGATGGCAAGCAATCGATCTTCTGGGATCGATTTATCACGTCTTGTCGCATCGACAGCGGTAATCCTGCTCTGCGAGAGGAATAGGCGGAGTCGACGGGGGTAAGTACCTTTAAGTTCGAACTAAGATACTTTGACTTCAGCTACGTTATTCACATAGCTGAAGTTGTGTATCTTAGTTCGAACTGGGGGCTTAGTGTGGACCAGCCCTTAGGAAGAGAATTTGAGGACCTAGTCACAAATCTTTCATGAAATCTTGTTTATTTGCAAAAAAAAAAAAAAAGTCCCGTTTCTCTCAACGGGAGGAAGACAGGTTTTTTTGCTCATAGCTCCAAGCCCGTCAACCTGTACACATTTTGGGCTGGAGAACCAGCACTCAGCTTTGGGGGGAGGAAGGGGGAACACTGCTTCCAAGATCAATCCACATGAGACACCATTAAAAGTAGATTTTACCGATATTCAAAATGTGATCATACATGCCCTTCTGGCTCTTGGACTTGGTTTGTGCACCTTAATGGGCTTTCATGGGATGGGGGATGCTTAGATGCCTTGCTGGGCTCTGTCACTCACAGAAGAACATGTGGATTTTCATAATATGGCACTCCCCCTCCTTTCTTACCTACTTTGACAAGCTTTAAATGTCTATGTTGCCATTGTTGGGTATCATCTCATTGAACTGAATGGTCAGTTCACCTCTTAGAGTTATTGGTTCAGAATCTGCACAGGCAGGCAGACACCATTGTTTCAGTTACACTTGGGATGGGGGTGGGAGGTTGTCCACATGGTGCCACAGTCTGGTCTATAGGGAGTGATTTGTAGAGCTCTCTAAAGCACTGTGCTCTGATTGCCTCACCTAGACCTTGCTGGCACAAACTAGAAGGACTATGTTCAGGACTACATTAATGTGAATTACGTACCTTTTAGTTTGTGCTAGATGTTTGAACAAGACCTTGGTTCCCATTTTCAAGGCTATCTAAGCCAACATAATGGCCAGAGATTTTTCTTTTCTTTTGAGATGACACTTAGATTTCAGAGAATAAGAAGGCATCATGAAGTAGGTACCAGTACAATGAGCTCCTGTGAACCAGCTGAATCTGTGTCCAGGTGGGAACAGACCAGTTGATGACTGGCAGATCAGTTCCCACTGGTGACTCCAGTTCCTCAGAGAAGCTCCTGATTCCAATTTCTGCACAGCATTGGCCCCTAAAGAAAACAACCAGGCTGGTCTGCCCTCTTTCTCATTGTTTTACGGGCATCTAGAGTCATTCCAGTAAGGGTAGCTGAAAAAAAAAGGGGAGAAGCCAGTGTCATGTGATATGCCAGTTCTCCACTGAGCACAGTTTGGGAACCACCAATGTAAAGAATTCTTGTTGAAAAGATTAAAAACGAAAGACCCACTCCCAAGTAAGTTGGGCAGTGTCCTTTTCGCCTCAGGTTCTTAAGTCCAGCAACCCAAAAGTCCCTTTAATGTGCCCATCCCTTCTCTGCACCCCAGTTGCTGTCCTTGGCCAGTGCAGCCCCAGAGTTCAGAGGTTCATCTGCAAACACAAGCATATGTCACTGCCCAAAACTACGGCCCGTGAGTTGAGGGGTTTAACTGGCTATTGTTTGGTGAAGGTTTGCGAGTTTCTCAGAGAAATAGAAGAAAGACCAGAGAGGCTGAGAAAGTTGCAAGGAAGCACTAGACCCAGCCTAAACAAGCACTGGGAGTGAGGTCCTGAGAAAAACTTGGTCTAGATAATATTTAATGGTCTAGTTAGTAGTCCTGCCAGGAGTGCAGGGGACGGACTGGAAGGGACCTGGAGAAGAGAAGGGACAAGCACATTAAAGGGATTTTTGGGTTGCTCAACTTAAGAACCTGAGGTGAAGAGGACACTGCCCAACTTATTTGGGAGTGGGTCTTTTGCTCATGGTTTATGTTTATGAACCCTAGTTGCATTGTTTCCCCAAAATTAATGCTGAGTTGCCCAAACTGCAAAATTCAGGCCTAGCTGTGGATTTCAGGCACCCCAAGTGTTGGGAGTTTGTTTCAGCCTATTAAACAGATAGGGGCCATTTATGAAACTTGGGTCTAGAGCAAGCCTCAGATTCCAAATATATCCCAAATTCCTGGGTGTTTGGATTTCAGGGTTTGTGTCAGACCTAGCTCCAGATCAAAACCACAACTGTGCTAAAAAAAATTATCAATTAAAAAAGATTTGACAAGCCGTTTAGCACCACATTTGGCCTCCTTTAATGTTTTTAAAATATATTTTATAATTGACATTAGGATTTGAAATCTCGCTCTTTAAAAACCTAACCTCTCTCTGAATAATGAGAAATAAAATAAAAATATTCACTTCTTACATGTAATCTATTGCACAGCAAGCAGAGGGAACATGGAATACAGAGCTACTGCTGACAGAGTTAATGGTGCTGGTGCATGAGGAAGGACTAAACCAAACCCATTTGCTACCATATTTAAAACATGCTTACCAAATGGGATAAATTTGTAGGGAAATGTTATTGGGTCTGACTTTCAGAACAGGTACAGGCATATCTGTGCAATGTGCATCCGTTTTGCATGCACTTATGTCCGCATGACTGTATATCAGAGACACTGGCAAGCACATGTCAAGTGTTTCCATGCCTTCACATGTACAGAAATGTTCACTTCATAAGAGGCACAATTGCATGTGCGCTGTGGCCAGATCTTCTGCATGGAGGCTGGACTGATTTTTAAATATCAGACCCTCTGTCTTCAAGCTTCTCAATTGATTCTATAATGGAGAGTAAAAAAGAAATACCACTATGTGAACAGGATTTGAATATGTCTCTTTAACCATTTTCAAGATTATCAAATTGATACCATGTCCCTTCGTAAACCATTTGACTCATTTTCATTAGCAAGAATTCTGAACTCTGTACAGGAAATTGCATTTCAGCCAGTAGTTTTCTTTTCATTTTTCATTTTCCCCCCCTCTCCTTCGGTGTCAACTTCATCTTGCAATTGCAGTAGGATAAGGCAGAATGCAGTGCACTAGAGTAGGAGAAGTAATATAAAAAGCTCTCCTTCATATTGCTGGGTAGTACATCAACAGTGAAAGGGGTGGAGACTGGCAACCCAAGGCATGTGATTGACAGGAAGGCAGATGTATTGTCTGCTCCCACTGCAGGCACAATCAGCTTCTTCAGTCCATATTCACTCCGGATTGCTGGGCTTATTTCTCTGCTGCTCTCAGATGTTACATACTCAGAACAGTTTAATGGTCATGATGATCATCTCATTGCTTATTTTGAGTGTTCTGCTTTGAATTCAAAGACAAAGCTGTATTGCCTAGTTAGCAATATAGACAGTTATGGAAATGCCACTTACCATTGCTCCATGCTTGGTGCTACACTGACATCTTGTGGCCCTTAACCTTGCTGAGTTGGTAAACAAGGCCAGAAAATGTTAAGCAAGGATGCAGTGAAATTAAGATTACGAAAGCAGCACTGATTTTCCACTAGCTGGAGTTCCTTGTATCATCCCAAATTCATGCTCTATGCTTTATGTGCCACATTTTGTTAACAAACTTCTGTGCTTAATCACAGATATTTAACAATCATCAAGACAAAAGCAGCAATGAATAAATTGTGAGGATAACCCAGCTCTGTAGCTATTAACTTACTCAGTGGAAGAACAAAGCAAATACCAGAAATATCCAGTGCTTTCACATTCCATTAGCAGGCTATGCTTTGGATTTTATAAGACTCAGGGCCAGCAGTGCTGTGAAAGTGTCTCTGGGTTACTTATGCTGCTATCTGATAAATGCACCTGAGCTAAGCGAAAACACCGGCCCAGTGTTTAAATGCTGAGATTTGGGAATTGCAGGTTAGAATTGTAGTAAGAAAAGTTAATTAAAATCTATTTAATTAACATATCACTAGTGCTTGCAGAGCCTGGTAGCCCACAGAGCTGTCTCTTTAACAATGGTGACACATGTACAGTTGAAATAAAAGGCACTCCCATCATCCTACAAAGTTTCAGTTGCACATATATCAGTCTCCAAGCACAGCTATGTTATATGCGTGCCAGAACTCCCTATTATGCTTATGCCTATTTGGGTTGCTGTACAGACATTAAAATCTGTTAAAGAGTCTAGTTATTTGCCAGGTGTTTCGCTGGTGTAAGTTTAACTGTAAGCAAATGTTCCAACAATGCTAAAAGTGAACGGAGTAGCAAAAACATGGGAGGCAAGAATCAGATAGCCAGATGATGGGCATGGTATATGAACCTAAATAAGGAGGCAGCTAGATACAAACCAAATTGTAAAATGGCCTGGAGATATCAGAGTAGTGGGAGCTGGAGGCAATATGGGGAGAGTCAATACCAGTAAATTTAAAATCCTGTACCCAGTGATGGGAAATAAACAGCATGGATAAAGGGAGGGGGTGGCAGGTATATCTAAGCAGCTGCACTTACCATGTTAAAACAAATTTGCTTTCATCTTCATAAAATTAGGTAAAATAAAAACCAATAAAGAACTGGTTTGTATCATCAAATATGTTAATTGTCAGAGGGAAGGTGTGGCCTCGGGATTGTGAGATAGGAAGTGGAAGTGTCCATAGGGTCATTGCTGTCAGAAATGAAAGAAGAGTAGAGCAATGCTGGAAGAATCTTACTCTTATAAATCTATCTTCTATCCCTATTAAAATAATGGAAGACACAGTAAGAGAAAAATATCACTAAACCTCCAAAGCTTGGTCCCCACTGGCAAGAGAAAAGAAACAGAGATCTCTTGTGCCAGGAGCTGGCCCTGCATCTGTGGGGAGTCTTGCCCACATTGGAGAGTGGGTTTCCACAAGGACACTGGCAGAGGAGGCTTCTTTAGCCTGTGGGGACATAGTTCTAGAAACCCCAGCATGGAGGCTGCTTGTGGATGTGCTGAGTCTGTAATTCTGGCCAAACCCCACAGCTCTCGATACCTGCCATTTGGACTGTTAGTATGTGTAGATTTTGCCTGACTACAGTGGTTATAAAAGCTTGGAATTTGTACACTTCGCAGACAATGGGTGAAGCTGTATCTTCATATACAAAGGCATAGCCAAGTTTTACATGGTTAAAGGTGTGGCTGCAATTGCTGTCCTACGATCTGTGCTTACAGTTTTGTGTTATGCATGAACCTACACAGGACACCTCAGGTGTGGCTATGCTGCCTAGAATAGAAGGGGATGCCCAACATATTGTTCAGAGATACCATGATTTATTTAATGATGATGCTGCTCTGTCCACGGGATATGTGTACTCTCTGCAGTTGGATTCAAATGCCAAGCCCTTTGGACTGCCTACATGTCATGTTCTTCCTGCACTTGTAGACAAGATCCAAGCAGAACTGCAGAGCATGAAAGATAACAGTATCATTCAGGTGGTGGAAGGGCCCATGGATTGGAACTTACCCCTGGTGATCATATAGAAAAAGAAATGGCGGCATTCAACTCTGCACAGATTTTAGGGCACTTTATAATTATGCAAAATGTGAGCATTTCAATTGCCAACCTTTGAAGAGATGACATGGCAGTAAGTGGATCCTGGATTTTCTCTGTGTTGGCTTACCTATCTGGTTATTGGCAAATACCTGTGGTTGAAAGTTCACTGTTGTTATTGACTTTCAGATCATCATTTGGGAGGTAATGCCATCAGCAATTCCTTTTGGTTTAGTTTCTGCTCCTAAGGTTTTTCAGAGAGTGGTCTCTTAGCTACTTGATAATATCCAGGGTGCACGTTGCTTTTGGATGGCATTTTCATCTTTGCTAAGACCCTTCCTGAGCACAAGTGCTAACCTGTCTCCAACAGGTTGGCATAAAATTGAATGTGGCCAAGTGTAGTTTTGTGAAAGATGCTGTAGAGTTTCTAGGGCATTCTCTCTTGGTCGATGGTGTGAAACAAACACCTGAATACCCACAAGTTCTTGCTTCACTACTATTCCCATTGATCATAGCAGTTTATGCTTGTTCCTTGCCCTAGCTCAATACATAGGTGGGTGTGCATTGCTGGTATTGCTGTTCTGGGGTGCAGCAGAGAATAACACTGAGTAGATAAGTAAATATCGCAAGCACCTCTTACCACTGCAACCTAGGCTGATTTCCTACTATTGGGGCCTTGTATATCCCAAGGTAGCATCTAGCTGCTAGAGTGTAATGGTACCAGGAGCAATAGGTAGCTTGGTTATAGGGAAAATATATCTTAAAAAATGATTATGAAAGTGTAATTGAAAAATTAGTGAGAGAGTGGGTTGTGCTAGATGAAATGCATTTTGATTTTAATAAAGCATTTAATACGATGTCTCTGAAAGTCCAAAAGACATCAAAATAATAATTCAAATCGGTTTGATTAAAAACCACTGTCCTGTGGATTGAAAACTAGTGAGGAGACCATAAGCAGAAGGTAACCATAAACTGCCATGCATCATGTTAGAAGGAGGAATCAAGAGGACACCTCCTGCACTAGGTCTTTATGGCTGTGGAACAGATTCCTTGGGGAAATTACTTGATGGGAGCAATCCTGTGTTGGCAAGGAGCCAAAGTGAGAGTTTGGTCTAAATTGTGTTTTTCCATCTCTCATCTCTATGATAAGTGGCAAACCATTTGAAAAATAAAATCACAAGCTGTAGATTAGGGCATATTCACAGTTGGAAAAGGAACATCATGGCTTTTCCACACCAGCAACGTGGAATAAGATGGCCCTATGTTGCTTGTTTCCTCTCATTTGCTCTGTGATGTCAGCAGGATTTTAGGAGCTGAAATCCAAATTATGTAGTATGCAATTAAGCAAGTAATGAAATTGGCTGCCACAATAAGATTGCATAAACAAAGCCAGAATCATTGCCCAGCTTTGCTCCCTTTGCACTGCTCAACGAAGATTGGCCATAACCACCCTGCTGAGCATAACCTTGACAGAGGAGAGTCTCCAGTAGGGGTACAGCAGTCATAGCTTTTTCCTACATTTCCCTCCTTGCAGCCTTGGGACAAAGAGGACGTGTTGGGAGAGGAGGAGTGGCTGGAGTATGATGCCCATCAGCTGCCCCCTGATGGGAGGTAGCCCCTGAGAAACTATTATCAGCTGGCACAAGTTAGCACAGATCCTAGGCTCCTCAAACTGGAGCCAGGGCTGGAACAGAGAATCTGGGCGGTCTGACTAGCTTCCTGAGAGCTCTTTGTCTTTCTGCTGCACTCAATGGTCCCTGAGTGTGACAGAAAATCTATCTCAAAGTACATACAAGTGGCTCAAATACAAAACTAATAGAAGAGGTTAGGTCAGCTACAGAAGGGAATGGTGTCAAATGTGCAAAACTAGTTTTGTTTGGTCTTGCAGTTTCATTTCACCTATCTATGTCTATATCTATGTATTCAGTTCTTATGAAAGCTGCTAGACTGACAGCCCCAGAGACTGAACTACTCTCTGAACAGGTACAGCATGAGCAATGGCTGTGCCCACTTCATTCACACTGCCCTGCCCATGTGCCTTCAGCCTCACCTGGAGATGGGGCCAGCTTTAGAAGAAAGAAGATAATTCATTCCTCCTTCTCATCTGGTCCTTGGCCTCCCAGCTGAGACTACTGACTACAGGGCCAGTTAGAGCCAGGTGCAATGATATTTTTCTAATGTCAACACCTGACTCTGAGAGCAGCCCCTGAAAAGCTGGTGTGAGAAACCACCACCTTATTTGGCTTCATTTTTTAATGAATGCAGAGAGAGAGAGAGCATAAAAACCTCCAAGTACAAAAGCCCATCCACTAGGAAATGTATCAGCAGCCATAAGAAATATGAGAAAAAAGACAGACATATTATTAGGAGGTAGAAAAGCCCAGCTGATAGCATAATCAGTACTAAACGAGAAGAACATTCTCATACTAGCACATTTTATGGCTCTGTGACTGCCCGAAAGTTGGGCTGCATGGAGAACTACAGCACTTGAATTAAAGTCGCATGTGTATTATCATCATTTGGAAGTATCACTTCTTTGTGAACCTAACCCCAGTAGCTTGTTATGAATACTGGAAAAAACATAATTGCATGGTAACATTTGTTATATATGTTTAATTTGATCTCTGTATTATTTAGTAGGGAGGGAGAATATTTTGCTATATATGCTGTGCCTATTTAGAAAAATCCAGTAAGGTAGAAGCAAATTGTGCCAAATTGCTCTTGTGATTGGAGCAGAATGTTTCTGAGACACCATCTGCAAGGATTTCCCTGTGAAAATCAAAATGTGCACACATTCCCTTTGCAAAAATACAGTTGTGGGTGCTTGAATGTTGTTCAACTGCCTGCTTTGCAATGCACTTTCCAGCGCAGGGCTCACGGAAGCTGCTACTATGTGTTACCAGTGCAAACAACATTGCCCTTAAACATAACCCATTAAAAACAAAACACTCATTGTTCTTATGGAAATTCACAATGGAGATAAAAATAGCTAATATTGCTTTTAACTGTGCTTGATATGCAAAGTTCCAAGGCACTTTTTGTAAAGGTAACCATATATTTATGATTATATATAATTTATGATTGTGTAAATATAGAAGTTATTATTACTACTATTATAATTATTATTATTAATAGCAGTATTCCAAAGCTTGAAGTCAGTGGAAGCTTTGGTTAGGTAAAATCAAAGAGGCTGTCACACTTTCTTCTCATTTCAAAATCTCAGATAGATTAATATTTCTGAAATACAGGAAGCTGACTCAGTTGTGGTGGGACATATTACAGATACTAACATTTCCACCCTCATATTTTTGAATTGTATTTAGGAAAGAAAAGTCATGAAATTAAAAAAAAATACTGTTTGTAAGATTACATTTCAGGTTAATGCTGTTTGCCAATACTGTATCCTGGGAGAGTCTCAAGCACTGGTAGAACATGGTAGTAGCTTCCATGGGCCCTGGGAAGTGCATCGCAAATAACCGAAGTCTTACACGCAGAGAAAACAACTAAACAGCATAGTTATGAAATGGGGGGAATTGAACATGAACTTGCCACTGTTGCACTAAACCAAGAGTATTTTCATTGTGTCTCCTTAGTATTTTCTAAATATTGCTCTGGATCAGAGCCTATAGTTGCCATTGAGAAGGTGTGGACTAAGGATTGGCAGGTGAGGAACAGAGATGTCCCTGAAAAGATCTTAAGGAACAGCCCTCCATTAAGAAATAGCTTGACAACTATTGCTATAGGCAGTGGACAGTTTAGCTTGGGGCAAATGCTTCAATATTACGTAGCTCTCATATAGCACTTTTCAACACTGTAGATCTCAAAGCACTTTACCAAAGAGGTAAGCATCATTTCTATTTAGGTAATCATACTGTTTTAAAGCTAAAATCGATTTTCATTGAGATTAACTGTGTAATGATTTATTCTGGAGTATTTTAGCATTAATCAAACATTATCTTGGAAGTTTGCTAATAATCAGAAATAAAATTGGTTGTGAATGCGCATATGGTAGGAAAGCTGATTATCCTCAGTGCACTTCCTTTGGCTCAAAAGGTCTGAACCAGGGAACCCAGTTACTTCTAATTACATGGAATAAGGCATCTCATTGCATACAAGTTACATAAGGTCACCCTAGCACTTTATAGATTTTAGTTTAGTGCTATTCCAGGAAGCTCTATAAAGAAAGTCAAGCTATGACAGTCCACTTTATTTTGCTTTTCTTCTCATTACTTTAGTGCCCATTATGAGACATAAAAAGAGACGGTTCAAATTAAATTTACATCCCATCTCAAATTTTTTGATTGCAAATTGAAAATGCAGTAATCTCAGGCTTGCAGAATGTATCTGTAAGGAACTCATGCAGCCTGTGCAGGGCTTGTAATTGTGCCGGTTTGTATGGAACTCGTGCAGCAGGTGCAGGCCTTGTAACTGAATAGGTATAGCTTACCCCCTATTGGTCATTGCCTACCAGACGCTGCCCACACTAGCTAGATAAGAACTCAGAAAGTGCCAGTCAGCATCTGCTCAGCATAGCTTCTGCTCTTCACCTGAGAGGTGCGGTGCTCTTGGAATAAAGCCTGATTCTGCTTCAGCCAAACCTGAGTCTGTTGTGAGTGTTATCTTGCTCCATGGCAGTGTGTCTATTGTTCTTTTTCTTGCAACCTACTCCATGCTAAAGATCTCTATGTAGCCAGTCGACATCATGTTTCCTAGTGTACAATGTACATCCAGCCAGGAATCCAATACCTTTCTTAACATTTACCCTGTTCATTTAGAAAAAAGATGGTCTTGTGGATAACAGGTATGGGACTCAGGAAACAGCAGTTCTCTTCCTGTCCCTACCACAGACTTATTTTGTAGTCTTGGGCAAGACATTTAGAACCAGATTCAGCAATCCGTTAAAATTAACCTCATGCATAAATACTTTGCTGAATCAGAGTCTATATCTCACTTTTTTCCCCCCAGCATTGGATTTCAGTCCCAGCCTTCCAAATGCAGGAAGAATGGTTATATACAGGACACAGATGTGAACCTGATATTCAAGTGTATTTAATATTTCATCAATGCAGTCATCCCTTATGTATGAATGGGAAATCAGTGGAGTTACACCAGGGGTCAATTTGGCTCATTACTTTTAAAGTGACAAAATATGACTGTTTTAGAACCATTATTTGAAGGGGCCCTTTTCACCTAACTTGGCATCTGATTTCCCTCCCTATGCCCCGAATTTTGAGGGTGTGAATAAAATAAGACCCGTATCCGAACTCTCCCTGGTATGGAAATTACAAAACAAAATCTGAAGAGATGTATTTTTGCACCCCTGATTTCACCCACCTCTATTAAAGGAAGAATTTACCATAAACAGGCAATATATTCTACATGCCTGAGTAGATCCAAGATCAGAAATAAAAGTCTAAAAACTGCTATCATACAATAAAACAAACAAACAAAAAAGCCCACTAGCTAAGTTAGCTACTACTTTGTGATCATCAAGGGCTCATCTCCTCATCCAGTCAACAAGATAATTGAATAATATGGGTGACAGAACACAGTCCTGCCAAGCTCTTAAGCTGACCTTGAACTCTTCAGGCAGTTCATCATAGACAAAAACCTCTTGCATTAGTCTCATAGGAATGAGCTCTGAGTAACTAGATTGATTTCAGGCCATCTTTCCCAGGGATAACCTACAGAGGTTCAATGGGTTGAGTTAAATATTGAAGTAAAATTGGCCAAAACGATAACAGTTTGCAGTCAATATTTCTATCAAGAATCTGCAGTACATTCCTACCTTGGGTGCATATGGATCACTTTAAAATGCAGCAGTATGTAATTTCACAGGTTATATTCCTCTCCATGGTTTACATCCTTCTAAAAGTGTAATGGGATTACATGTATGTCCACTTTAAGGCCCCCATTACACTGCCCGAGTGTAACTGAGAATTCAGGCCAATATCAGTTAGTGTTGTTATAATTATTTATTGAACATAGTCACATACATGACATTTTCTTGAGCCTCTAGATTACAGTCTAAAGACACATTTGTAGCCAGTTGCTACTATATTACTTTGAGGTGATGAAGAATATTTAGCTATGGGTCGTTCAAGTTTAAAATGAAGAAACAAATTGAAATATTCTTTTTGCAATTGGAGCAGAAATGCATCTAAGATACCATCTGCAATGGTTATGTCAAAAAAGCAAAGGACTTCCCTTTGGAGGAAATATACCATAGTCATGGGATTTTCGATGTGTTTCAAACTGCTGCTTAGCACCATGTGTTTTATACTATGTGTCAGCTCAGTGCATATGCAAGCTCTGGTAGGATCTGCTAATGTTTGGTACCCTCTAGGGTAGGATGCTTGCAGAGAGCACTAACCATGAAAGGAAAAGCCCAATCATTTGGCTAAGGACAGTAGTCTAAAAGTTCAGAAGATAACAGGCACTTCTAAGGTACCCAAACAATCTGTGAACTCTACTTAAATATAAAGTTTGTAATTAAAGCTGGCATTTCTGAGCAGCCTGCTAGTGCTAGCCATCTTCATAAAAATAAACAAAGCAAACAGGACTTGCTTTGTGACACTGACATAGGATCCCAGGGTAAGAGACTATTTCTCTTCATGCAAAAAATAGGCTGTGTAGACGTGCATATCAAGGATGGCCTAGAGATAATAGAACTGAAAAATGTTTGACACAACAATGGTGATGTGGACTAACCATGGAGAAGTACAAGAGGAAAGGAAGAGTACAGGATCAGGGTTGGACTATTCTGTAGGCTTCTTCCTCAATAATCTTGCACCCCCCATTTCAACCTGGATATTACAGAAGAACAAAGATATGATTAAGTATCAGGGGGTAGCCGTGTTAGTCTGTATCCACAAAAACAATGAGGAACCCGGTGGCACCTTAAAGACTAACAGATTTATTTGGGCATAAGCTTTTGTGGGTAAAAAACCCACTTCTTCAGATATGATTAATTAACCCTAAAAGTGTTTGTGTGAAAGGTAAGGAAGAAATAGACTCATAGAATGGGACACTAATATTTATCACAACACAGTCAGATGAGACAATCAGGCAAACAGGATGTTTGGGAAAGCTATGCTACCTCTTTTTCTCAAATTGTCCTATAGGGGACTAAGATACCTAGGAGAGTAATACTTGAATCAGTATTAAGTGGCATGGATGTTAAAGACTTAGAGTGATAAGAAGTCGCTTAGTCATGAAATACAGTTGCTTTATACTGGATTACATGAATGCCAACTTAGGCAAGTTACAGATATGTGGTTTGGGTGATATAGATATAAAAATTATTGTGTGTTAGGCCTGGTCTACCGTACGGGGCAGGGGCTGGGGTTTTAAGTTATGCAACTTCAGCTATGTGAATAACGTAGCTGAAGTCAACGTACTTAGATCTACTTACCGAGGTATATTCACTTCGTTGACTCCACCTGCACCTCTCGCCCTGGTGGAGTACCAGAGTTGATGGGAGAGCGCTCAGCAATTGATTTATTGCATCTAGACTGGCTCATTCAAAGACATGGACAGGTGGAGAACCTGAGGTAGCTGAGACACAATCATAAGATGTGGTAAAAAAAATAGTAATATTTCACCATTCTATGATGCTATTCATCCCTAAGGATTGCACAGTACTGTGCAAACTATGTACATGAAAGGGGTTACACAGCTACTTCTGGGATGGATGTGTGGCAGGCACACAACTCAAAAGGAAATGACAGTTTGGCAAAGAACACCCCTTAAAACCCTATTCTTATGGAAAGCGTCATAGGATCTCAGAGCACATAATGCCTCAGGTTTTACAGTATACTTCAAGGACTGAATTTATACAGTTCCTTTGTCAGATAAAGGATAAGTCAAAATGTAGGGATTCAAAGCTGTATTTCCAGGGTGCACAGGTATTTCAAATCAGATACTAACCCATCCCCTACTGCTTTTCGGAATGACAAAGGAGTGGTGCATTTAAGACAAGTCGGAAATTATTCCAATGCCCTCTAAGAGGTTTGTTAGAGCACAATTAGGGTACTTTGGCCAGCTTTAGGCACTATTCTACAGGAAAGGGCAAGAGGAGGGCAACAAGAACGTTAGCAGTGATCAGAGCGTTCAGTTACAACCAGTCTGAAAACTAGGAATGTACCTGCTAGGTAAAAAAAGATTGCTAGTGCATTCTGGCTGATATTTGTAACATGTTGTGACAGCTCTGTCAATAAATCGTATTTTGATATGGGATACAGTAAATTTAGGAAGGAGTTAAGAAAATCTGATTCTTGTCTCTTTAAATGCAGACAGTAAGCTGTATTCTTTATTGTCTTCCAGCTAAGACAATAAACATGTAAAAGCTTGGCTGTTAATTTTTGCAACATGGAATACTTATTTGGAAATAAGATGCAAAGATATGGGGCAAGAGAGAAAACTATTGTCTATATACATCTTCAGAAATGACCCTATATTGTTAAAGTGAAAGAGGAAAGATTAAAAAAAACTTGTATAATACCAAACAATGCAATTCACAGATCCAGGGCCAAATTATCTTTAATGCAACTCCACTGACAACAGTGGAATTACTTGGCATTTGACCCCAAGAGCATGAATCAGTATATTGGCAGTATTAAATCTTGTTTTGTCATTCCCTATGTTTACACCAACTTAACTGGACTGTCAGTTTTCCCTTGAGAAATATATAGTCAGATAGATATTTGAAATGAGGGTTACCCCCTCTAAAAACAATCAGGCTTGCTCCCTGGACCCATTAGAGATTAATGTAAATATAATCAGGTTGGCCTTTGCTGCTGCCATCACAAGAGCGCCTTAAGTAGTTCCAGTAGCTCTGCCCACACTCCCATAAGCAATTTAATTTTTTGGTTACTCATATGGAAAGGACACCAGTGCAATCAGTTCAACATTGCTAATTAGTCTGTTGCTTCTGTACACAACGATCTTTTCCCAAGACATTTGAAGTCGTCTGTGGGCTGAAATGTTGGGTTTATTTGTCTCCCATTCTATGTAATTGAAAGAGACACAGAAGAGACCAAGCCCTGGAAAAGACAGTTTAAAATGCTTTCTCTGGGTTTTTCGAGCATCAGAGGACCTGACCCAGGAGATTTTATTAAATCCTCCAAATATCGCTTCACATTTAATATTACTTAGCACTTTTATAGAACTTGATATCTTTGAAGCACCTTAGAGATATGAATCCGTTCACAAAATCATAGAAGCTAGAAGAAACTACAGTTAGAAAAGTCCTGCACTATTCACTCACATAACCCATCTCCCTCACCATGCAACATTGCTTTTTATTGTACATTTGAAGTGATTGTTAATCTACTTTAAATGTCTCAATCAATGGCGCTCCCACTATTTCCATTGAGAGGCTATTCCACCGCCTATTAGATCTGACAAGAAGTTTTCCTGATAGTTGAAATTTCCATCCCAGTCTCCCTGTTGAACCCAGTCATATTAATTCCTCTCCCTCTTTGCTGTTTACAACTTTCTAATATTTGCAGAATGTTATCATGCCCCCTTGCAATCAGTACTTGGTAAATCCATACAGATTTAACTTTTAATCTTCCCTCATACGGTAAGTCAGGGGTGGCCAACACGTGGCTCTGGAGCCACATGCAGCTCTTCAGAAATTAATATGCGGCTCCTTGTATAGGTACCGACCCCGGGGCTGGAGCTACAGGCACCAACTTTCCAATGGGCCAGGGGGTGCTCACTGCTCAACCCCTACCCCCACTCCACCCCTTCCCGCCCCCTCCCCTGAGCCTGCTATGCCGTCGCTCCTCCCCTCCCCCCCGAGCCTCCTGTATGCCACGAAACAGCTGATCGGGGTGCAGGGAAGGAAGGGGAGGTGCTGATTGGCGGGACTGCTGGTGGGTCGGAGGCGCGTGGAATGGGGTGGGGAGCTGATGGGGGGCTGCTGATGTATTACTGTGGCTCTTTGGCAATGTACATTGGTAAATTCTGGCTCCTTCTCAGGCTCAGGTTGGCCACCCCTGCAGTAAGTCAATTCTTCCAGCCCCCTAATAATTTGTTTAACTTCTCTCTGAACTCACTCCAGTTTGTCAATTCATTTCTCTGACCTCCCTTCCAATTTTTTTAATTAAACTTCAAAACCCCCTGTGAGGCAGAAATATTTTAGATTATGTTTTTAATTGACCTGGATCCAATCCAAACTATTGAAAAATGGATGTCGGCTAAGGGGGAAATTTCCCCCTGGGCAGAAGGTGAGCACGAGGCCTAGGCAACATTATTGAGGACGCATTTAAGTCCTTTAAGCACATGTCTTTAAAATAGGGTGTTAATGATGAACTATAGTGTTTGAGCTACTCTTTTGCATGGGGGTGAATTTCAGCCCAATGAGGTTTAAAGAAGAAGAGGATTTCAGTCTTGGCCATCTCCAACAACTAATCTGACACAGTCCCCTTCAATCATTAGTTACTTTAGCCTACATTAAACTACTGTCGGAGTGAAGGAACTATCACTCCCCTCCCCATATTTTTGCTATTTTGTTTATATCCGTCTCACTATGACTGTAGATCTAATGTATTCCCAATGTGGCTGCATCCCTGGACCTTATACTAGTCCAAAGTATGTAAAACCACCCTCTTGCTCAAGTACCTCCTTATTCTGAATATCTTTTGTCTATTTCTACCTTTTCTGAACACAGAGGAGTTTTTTGGGGAGGGGAAGGTGGGGTGAGGCTTGAATGAAAGATAATGAACTCATCACACACGCTGGCAGAATGGAGTCGAAGCTGCATTGATTTTCATCTCCATTCACATGCTATGCAGGTTTCCTTCTGCCCCTATGAAAGATGTGGGTGTTATTGGCTTATATAAAGTTAACTCATCCCAATTAATCAGACTAATAGTGGGGAACTCTGTAATCATGTCTTTTAATTTACTCTGGAATGGTTCTTCTTGTACAAAGTCCATATCAGGTCCCCCTCCCTCATTTATTTTAGTGGCGCAGAGGAGAGTTTCCTATGTGATCTGATCCTGGATATGTCTAACATTGTCCAAATATTACCAGAGTCAACAGCTTTTCTGTGAAAAAGGAGAACTTTTATCCTTCATCCCCATTTTTCTCTTCTTCATCTCATCCTTCTTGACATCATCAGTCTGTAGGGAGGTGTCGGGGAGAGGGTCGGGGAATGTAATACTAGGGAAACGGATGGTGAGGAAGTAACAGTAAGGGAATCACTTTGTGGAAGGTGTCACAATTCAGGGCAACTGTGCCTGTATTTTCCCTTAGTGGTCCAGCAAGGGCACTAGCTCTTAGGCTTCCAACTTCCCAACCATTGTCTTTCTTGGGTGGAGATCCTCTTCTCACTCCCTTCTGACCAAAGTATTTCCAGGCTGCACAGTTCCCTGCCTTCAGTGTGTTATTCCCAGGAGAGACAGGCTGCCCAAGCACCCCTGCTTGCTTTCTCTTCAGAAGTGGTTAACAGTGGGACTGCCCACAGTTACAGATACCACACAGCTCTTTTTTTTAAATCCAAGCCTATTTTATTCTTAAGGCAAAATCATTGCAGAGAAAACATATTAAAAGACAATATGAGAACTTACATGCATGCTAATAAGCATCCCAGAAATCACCCCAACCCTAACACAGGCTCAGGCAGGAGTAGTCCTTTAACACCACGCCCAGCCAGGAGTTTCCTTGTGGTTTCAAGTTCACCACAGCTTGAGCTCAAATCAAGCACCCAGTTTTATGGGGCCTCAGTAGGCCTAGTCCTTCTATCCCTTGGTAGATAAGGATTGGGATCCTTGGTGGCTCAGGGGTCCTCTCGGTTTGCTGGATCAGGAAGAAAGCCCTGAACCTGTTTAAAACCAGGCTATTTATCCAAAAAGCCTTTCTTTATCTGTTGATCCCTGGAGAACCCCATTTAAACTTTATATGCGTACCTCTCCAGGGGCATGGCTTCAAAGGAATTACATTAGCATATCCCTTTTATTTCAGAAGCCATATTCAATGCCACAATAAGACATAGTTGCATTTTTAACACAATGAATCCCAATTAAACCTAATTTAATTAATAAAGTTTATCTTAATTCCATCAGGTTGGTCCAGGGTATTACAGCGTATTATCAATCTGTCACAGAAAGCTAAACATTTAATGATTTTACCTCAAACATGTCACTTTCTCTGTGAAAACTACAGCTAGTCAAAACAATTCCACTGAAAACATTTTTTGACAGAAAATGGTATTTTTTCCCCTAAAGAAATATGTTCATGTTATTTAAATTTTTTCACACCAAGCACAGTGTGGCCCTGGCCAATCTGGGGTCCATAGCCATAGGAAAGGAAAACATTAAACTATAACTCTGTCCTAAAACTTCCACACTTCAGTGATCTTGCAGGTATCACAGATCAAATCTGGCAAAGAGATAACTGTACAACTCTCCTGGTGATCCCACTCCTGTGCTCTGCTCTTCTTTATACACTCTGTGGAAAGTTGACAATTTTGGGAGGGAGTGGTTGGGTAGATAAACAGGAATGTGCTGGAGGAGCTTGTTAATAAGTCCATTATCTGAGACAGCTGACAAAAATTATCTACCCTGAAGCATTCCCCCAGCACTACTGAAAAAGCAAGGTTAGCAAACATTTGTATATGGGACACTCCAATAGTTCCCTTCCGGGTATTCTGGATTCAAGCAGTGGGATGAACATTCAGGGCCACACTGTTAAGAAGACACAATGACAACCCTGGTTAGCAGAAGATTTAGAAAGGAAGGACCCTGGGGCTACACTGCAGTGGGAAAGAAGAGCAGAAATATTGCAAAGGGAGTTCTCTTTCAGGAATCACTTGTGCCAGCTAGAGGATATTCCCTTGACATTAGTGCCAAACTGCTGTAGAAAAAAGAAGGCCACCTTAAATGCTGCCTCCAAAAAAGAGGCATCAGGTCAGATTCTGATCTTGGTTCTATTGGCATAAATCTGAAATCAATCCAGATTTATACCAGGCCAAATTAAGTCCCTCCCACAGAATCCAGCATTTATTCTTGCCCAAATGCCTTGAAACCCACCTTTTATTTGTTCCCTGCAGTCACCTAGTAGAATTAAATTGCCTTACAAATTAAACATGAGGTGATTGAACTGCAGCAGATGCTTTTAAGGATGGCACCTGTATCCTCTGTTCTTTCCCAGGCTGGAAAGGTAAGAGAACAGGGACAGCCAATGTTGTTTCCAATTTTCCCATTTTAATTGGTAGGTGCAGGTGGGAGTCACAGAATGCTGCTGACCCTAAATTCTAAATCTCTTTCTGTCAAACTGAAGAATCTGGATTTCCATTTTTTCACACACACAAACGTCCCTCTTCCTTACTGCTTTTACCCTGTGCTCTTTAACTGATATTAATATGTATCAGCTGTAACACACACAGTGGCCAAATGCACGTAACACTAATGTGAATGCTCAGGAGATCTCCCTAGCTTTGTGACTCTGCTCCTCTTTGAATGTGTGGAAGCAGAGAAAGAACTGTCATGCATTGCATCCCCTTCCTGTCAGTTCTTTCTCTGCTTCCACAAATGTCTAATGGTTCCTATTGGCGGTCTTGAAAGGTTTGGAATGGATTCCAATTTTTTGCCTGTAGCTACAAACAGAACAAAAGGAAGACATATTTGGTATTTCTCCTAGTGAGGTACCTACACAGTATTTAAGGACTTTGCTCCAAAATTTGTAAAAAATGAATTTCTCTGTGTGAGTGTGGGCTTGCATTTTTATGTAGCTAGTTCAATTTGCTCAGGAGGAAAAAACAACAACAAAATGGAAGAAATGTCAGGCACATTTTCAAGAACTTCAGGAATCTTGGGTAGTTTCACTTTCCCTGACCACGCTTTGCCTGCTAACTTCTTTGTATTCCTCCATAATATAAACATTAAGGACCCTGTACTGAGCAGTAGCCTGACAAATGGCACTACAAACATAGGGGCATATTCTGATATTCTTACTCATGTTTCCTCCAAACACTTCAAGTAGGCGCTACTCCTTGTCAGAATCTGGTTCACAATTTCTCTAAGTATCTAATAGCTGCATAGAGCAATGTAGATGTGTTGTTGGGGTGGAGGAGGGTGGTATGGCATAATAGGAAGGCAAGTCGAACTGTAATACTTCAATCAAAATCCAAATTCAGATCCCGCTTCCTGCCCCCAGCCAAAATTCAGGGGATCCAAGTTTGGGGTTGGATTCATTTTTACATTTCAGTCTGGCTCTTTAGAGGGGGCAAGGGCTAATGTGTTTACCCTCTGTAACATCAAGTTTCTCAAAGATAAAAAATGTAAATGCAAACAGTCATTCTGAGGCTTCCCAATTAACAGGATTATGCTAAAAGCCTAATGAATGCCTAACTCGTATGGCTGTGCGGTCACTTCCTCCTTTCCTACGTTTAGGCACTCATTGCTAGCTTTTTCCCAGAATAGGATTTAAGTTTTCCTTGAGTGACTTCTAGTATATACATAAAAGCTTCTGTGGATTTTTCACCATCCTCTACAACAACAAAAGTCCTTCTCCTCACTCCCATTCCCTCAGGTTTCTGAATAGGCCGTCTCTTAAACTTGCTGTGACTGATCTGCCCTGCAAATCTTCAACTCATTTTGAGCTGCTTCTTCACGATGTCTTTAGAGATCTTAAAATGAGGGTGGAGTTATGTTTTACAGGAGAGATTATATACTGAGGCAGTGATTTCAGGAAGAAAACAGTTTCTGTAGAAGTTAAAAAAAAATGCATTCAATCACTCTAGCTAGATGCCACAGTCCTGGCAAACCCCTTCATCAAATCCCATTCACTTTCCTTTCAAGTTTATCTGTTCATGTCCATCTTTTATTTAGGGTTCCTTCAGTACCCCTAAAAGAGGGAGGGGAAAGAAATTGATGATGTAGATAGACAAAGAGTTTTTTTATCTCTTCAAACATATAACTGAAATACATCCACAGTATACTCACAAAACCCTTTGGTAATGGAAAATGGAGCTAAAAGGATTTATGCATCCTGCCCCTGTACTGGATAAATCTTAAATTGCTTTAAATATCTTCCCTTGGTAAACAGCCTCCTTCCCCTCCCCCCCGCCCAGCAGCCAGTGATGATAAAGGGAGAGGTAAAAGAAAATAAACAATTGAATTAAGTGTTTCAAGGAATTTTGCAGGATGAATTCTTAAATAGCTGTGTGGTTTCATGTTTACAACCAAATCCTGAGTCTGGCTGATTAACCTAGGGTTATTATACGTCCGGATTTTCCCGGACATATCCAGTTTTTTGGTCCTCAAATTCCCATCCGGGAGGAATTTCCAAAAAGTGGGACATGTCCGGGAAAATAGGGAGGCATGGTAAGGGGACCACCTCCTCCTCGGGCTCCAACTTTCCCGGCTCCCGCCGCTCTCCCCAGCGCAGCAGCAGCTGGAGCCCGGGAGGAGGCGGCTGTGAGCTCGGATGCCAGCGCAGCTCGGCCGGAACCAGGGCCTGAGCTGAGCCATGCTGGAGCCGCTGGGACCGGGGCCGGAGCCGCTCGGACGCCGGCCGGCGCCGCTGGGACCGGGGCCGGAGCCGCTCGGACGCCGGCTGGCGCCGCTGGGACCGGGGCCGGCGCCGCTCGGACGCCGACCGGTGCCGCTCGGCCTGGGGCCGGAGCCACTCGGACGCCGGCTGGTGGAGCCGGGGGTGCTCGGCCGCCAGCCAGCAGCCAGGCCGGAGCCGCTCGGCCAGGGCTGGTGGGGCTGGGGGTGCTTGGCCAGCAGCCGGGCAGGAGCCACTCGGCCAGAACAGGGGCCCGAGCCGAGCTGGTCCGGAGCAACCGGGGCTGGGGGTACTCAGCCAGGGCCAGGGCCACGGCCAGGGCCGGTCCGGTCCACTCAGCCGGGGCCGGGACCAGTGCCCCAGGGCCCGAGCCGAGCTAGAGTCACTAGAGCCAGGGCCAGGGGTGCTCGGCCGGGGCCGCTTGGCCGGGGCCGGCGCCCCAGCCAGGGCCCGAGCTGAGCCGGGCTGGAGCCGCCAGGGCCAGAGCCTCTTGGCCAGCTGCCGGAGGGAGCCACTCAGCCGGGGGGCCGGACTGGGCCGTGCCTCCTCGCGCTGTCGCCCAGCTTACCTGCTGCCTGCCTGCCTGCTTCAGGCTTCCCGCAAACATTTGATTCGCGGGAAGCAGGGGAGGGGGAGGAGCAGGGGGCGGAGCGTTCAGGGGAGGGGGTGGAGTTGGGGCCGGGCCGGGGAAGGGGCAGGGCCGGGGCTCCTTGGAGTGTCCTCTTTTTCCAGGACTGCAATACGGTAACCCTAATTAACCTCTTTGGGGAAACACACTTCCTTTCATGTAAAGTCTGCCTAAGGCAACAACCAAAAGGTCCTTAACCATCTTTGTGCAGTATGGAAAGCTTTGTATCTTACCTGAAATTCCACCCCACCCCACTCCCTCCAGACTACAGAAAATATACTGCCAAAGAGTTGGGCCCTGTGTACTCTGCAAACTGGACCTCATTTCTTTCACCAGGTCCCTTTGTTCATATGGTGCACCTGCGTTGCAGACTGAAAACACCGCAGCACAGTCACATGGAGATTTTTTGCACTGAATTAACTATGAAAATGTATGATATGGTCAGTGGGGTACATATTGTGATGTTTATTTTGATAATGAATGTAATTTATTACATGCTGCCCCCAGTTTTTCAATGTGCTGCATGTATTTGTGCGAGGAATGTATAACTGTATGAGCTCAGCTAAAGGACAATGTCAACACAAGAGTATATGGGTATAAACTGGCCATTAATAAATTTAGGCAGGAAATGAGAATAATGTTTCTAACCACCTGTCATAACTATAAAGGGAAGGGTAATAGCTGTCCTGTGTACAGTACTATAAAGCCCCTCCTGGCCAGAGACTCCAAAATCCTTTTCCCTGTAAAGGGTTAAGAAGCTCAGGTAACCTGGCTGGCATCTGACCTAAAGGACCAATAAGGGGACAAGATACTTTCAAATCTTGGGGTGGGGAAGGCTGTTGTTTGTGTTCTTTGTTTGAGAGTGTGTTCGTTCTTGGGACTGAGAGGGACCAGACATCAATCCAGGTTCTCCACATCTTTCTAAACAAGTCTCTCCTATTTCAAACTTGTAAGTAAATAGCCAGGCAAGGCATGTTAGTTTTCCTTTGTTTTTCTCAACTTGTAAATGTACCTTTTACTAGAGTGTTTATCTTTGTTTGCTGTACTTTGAACCTGAGACTAGAGGGGAGTCCTCTGAGCTCTTTAACTTTGATTACCCTGTAAGGTTAATTTCCATACTGATTTTACAGAGATGATTTTTACCTTTTTCTTTAATTAAAAGCCTTCTTTTTAAGAACCTGATTGATTTTTCCTTGTTTTAAGATCCAAGGGTTTTGGATCTTAATTTACCAGGAGTTGGTGGGAGGAAGGAGGGGGATGGTTAATTTCTCCCTGTTGTAGATCCCAGGGGGGTTGGAACTTGATTCACCAGGAGTTGGTGGGAGGAAGGAGGGGGAATGGTTAATTTCTCCTTGTTTTAAGATCCAAGGGGTTTGGATTTGTTTTCACCAGGGATTTGGTGAAGGTTTTTCAAGGCTTCCCAGGAAGGGAATCCATTGAAATGGTGGCAGCCGAACCAGAGCTAAGCTGGTAGTTAAGCTTAGAAGTTTTTCATGCAGGCCCCTACATTTGTACCCTAAAGTTCAAAGTGGGGATCCAGCCTTGACACCACCAGAAGGGTGAAGCACTGAAACAGCCTCCCAATAGGAGGCTAACCATCATAGGACCATCAGCCACACCATCAGGGGCTCGTTCACCTGCCCATCTACCAATGTGATATATGCCATCATGTGCCAGCAATGCCCCTCTGCCATATATATTGGCCAAACCGGACAGTCTCTATGCAAAAGAATAAATGGACACAAATCTGACATCAAGAATTGTAACATTCAAAAACCAGTAGGAGAGCACATCAGTCTCCCTGGACACTCAATAACAGACTTAAAAGTGGCCAGTCTTCAACAAAAAACCTTCAAAAACAAACTTCAACGAGAAACTGCAGAACTAGAATTAATTTGCAAACTGGACACCTTCAAATTAGGCCTGAATAAAGACTGGGAGTAGCTGAGTCACTACAAAAAATAATTTTCCCTCTGTTGCTATTCACCCCTTCTTGTCACCTGTTGGGAATGGGCCACATCCACCCCAATTGAATTGGCCTCATTAGCACTGACCCCCCTCCCCCACTTGGTAAGACAACTCCCATCTTTTCATGTGCTGTATATTTATACCTGCTTACTGAATTTTTCACTCCATGCATCTGATGAAGTGGGTTATAGCCCATGAAATCTTATGCCCAAATAAATTTGTTAGTCTCTTAAGGTGCCACAAGGACTCCTGGTTGTTTTTGCCAATAGGAGTAATGGTGACAAGAAACCTAACTGGTTTTAAGATAGAGCTTGATCCGTGTATGAATGGCATTATATGACAGGGTTGCCTGCAATATTAGGGGACTTGACTTGATTATCCAGGTGGTCCCTATCAGTCTTATGTTCCTATTGGAGTTGTCCAGTAGGGAATTGAAGAGTTTGGCATCTGGGACATCTGGCATCTGGGCAATTGTGGAGGAATGTTTGGAGCTCTGTTAGTCAATAAGCAGTTGAGGTTTATGGCCCTCGCAGTTAGAGGATACCTCTGAGAACAGTGGAGGTGAAGGCTCTGATTAACCATTTACTAGCCAGAAAAAAAAGAAAAGAAAGAAATGCAGCAGCAGCAACCTCTCTTTCCCAGCCCTCATGAAAAATGGCTCACCCACATAATTACAAGTGAAGAGAGATCCATTCCTGGAAATGGTGCCACCTATTTTTTTTCTACTCTTTGAACACCCACCCTAAACAGAAGAAGCATATTTATCTAGGAATACAGAGCTGAGTTGTTCTCTTTCTTTACTAAAGGTGCTTAATTCACCACTAATCTTTACTGCACTGATCCATTCTGATAATTAGTAGTAGTAGTACAGTTGTAATATCTGCATGCCCCAGCTCCATTGTGCTAAGCACTGTACAGACATATGACACAGAGACAGTCCCTGTACTGATGGTCTTACAATGTAAGTATATGATGAGAGCAGTAGGTGAATACAACAAATAGAAGGGGCGAGGGGAAAGGCAGGAACAAAAGGTAACAATGAAGTGTTAAAAGCCTATTATATCAGACCTAATCCAGAATAGCATGACTTTCTTATCAGTCAATACCCAAGATTCCTCAATGCTCCTTACTTTGTAAAGATTTACATTTAAGCCTGCACAACCCTGTATATCTCTGACTGGCTAATTTTCCTCCTAATGGTGTATTCCATTATAGCTGGTTTGCCCCAGCCTTTTAAAATGTTTTAGAAATGAAAGATAGCAATGCTAACGGTGACAAGAGAAATTAATAAAAGTATATCATGGGCTATGGTATAAAAAGCATTGTCTTTTTTCATTCAGGTGCCAGAACAACTCAACCATACCATGCTCTCAAGACACAACAAGACACTCCTTTATCCCATAAGGGGATAAAACAATGGCCTCAATTAAATTACAAGTGTTAAATTTTGGCTGCCTAGTTGACAGGCCAGCTCATTTTCATTTAAATGCCTTGAAAGTAGATCATCAGGTAGGATGCAGTGTCCTCCACTGGGATCTTTCATTCAACCTGTCCTCTCCAAAGTCAAAACCCCAAAGTCTGTGACAGAGTCAGCACTTGTAACTGCATCCAATATCCGTATATTGGTATGTATGATTCTGTTGAGAAAAAAACAAAACAAAAAACCTTTGCCTGTACACTTATAAAATCAAACCAATCCCAGAAGTGCATAACACCGTGAGTCAACAAGCAGCTAAATGACATAAATCAAGCAGTAAAGTCTATTTTGTTATGGAATGAGTGAACTCAAATTTCACTGTCTCCGGCCAGTTGGCATCCCCTCAGGTTGGTTATGATCAACTAATGCTACCAACAGATAGTTGTTCATAGATTAAGTGAAGTGACTTGGTGATCTCAGTCCAGTTCCCAGTGGAGAGATGTCCACGTGACAAAGACCATCAGCACAGCGGACATTAACTGGTTGTGGTTGTCAGTCTCATCAGAGAAGCCAGTGATTTGAATTAGCATAGAATATTAGATGTACCCACTCCTTCCAGATCTGGAATGAGGCACAAGGCTGGGGGGCGGGGGGATACTGCCCTGACACAGGCGTATGCTTTCTGTTCTGGGGATAACCATAGGCCTGTCTCCACATCTGTCAGTGTGGCACCTCAGTTTTAAGAAGCACTAAATCCACTTTAAAAAAACAGGAGCAAAATAAGAAAGAGGAATTTGCAACCTTTGACTGCAAATCCGATTATTACTTGGCAAATGCCACAGGCTGCAGTAGGGAAGAATCTAATCAGTTGATCCAAGGTCTATTGATATCAATGGAAAACGTCCCAGGGGTATTAAATCAGGCCCTAAATGAGCTGGGTGCTGAGTAGAGTTGGGCAGTATAAAATTGTATAAAGGGGGGAAAAGCCTAGCAGCCAGGAAACTTGCAAACTGAAGCAAGTATAATTGCTCTGTTGATGTCAGATTTGGAAAACACTCTGTAGCTTTCAACTAAAAGCCATCATCCATTGGTGACTTGCCTGTCACATAGCGGTAACGTTAACTGTTCAATTCACATTTCCCCAACTGCTCTAAAGAGGAGAAAGAAAAAATACTGCAAAAGTCTTATCCAGGCAAAATATTTAAGGGTCCCAGCTCTTAAATAATAAACAGGTATGTAGATAAAGACAGAATTAAAAATTTAAAGCCCATTAATGTTAATGCTCTACTTTAAAAAAATCCTCTTACAATTAGCATCACCACTGATCATGCCCTTGGTTCAAAATGAAGTTTGCTGTTTCTTAAGTCTCCCTCCATCTGTCACCCAGGTAGTGCAAATAATGTGTTTGCTTACTCTCATACACTGCATATATATACATACATACATACACACACTCACATATAAAGACAGTTCAAATGATATCTTTAGGAACTGAGTCACATTAAGTGATTTGCCCAAGGTTACAAGAAGCCCCTGGTTGTGCCAGGTATTGAACCCAGGCCTCCTAAGTCCCCATCCAGGGCCCTCACTAGTCTTTTCTTTTATGCTATATAAGACTCAGTCCCACACTTCCACGGTGCAGGGTATGTTCTACGTCTGTTGACATCTGTGAAGACTGAGGTGTTCCAGTACCTTCAAGTCCTGGCCAGTGTCCCGCAGCATCAAGCTTATACAAGCCAAGAGGTCATTTTGATCTGTAAATACTACTTGATCTTGCAGTAACTAATAAATAAAACTGGGTGCAAATACTGAGAGATACAAACAATAATGAAAGCAAAGAACTTTCAAACTTTTAAAAAAACATGACACCTTCCCCCACCCCCCTTGCTAAATAATTTTATCCAGGAACCACAACACCCAAGGGGGCTTTGTAGTAGTTTTCACAGCTTTGAGCTACTGTGTTATTGCTTCTCATCCTTTCCTTCCTCTCTCTCTCTCGTTCTCCATATCACGCATCATCAAATTCACAGAATGTGAGCCATTTAAGGCATCAGAATTATTGCTGAAGGTGAACAAGAGATGAAAGTCAAGCACCATGCTTGGCTTGCCTTTTGGGATTCCTGACATACTCGGTGCTGCATTTCATCCTACCGAGGTGTCATGCTTAAAACATTACACAGCCTAGCGAATGGAAGAAACAAAAGAAAGCAGGAACCTTTTGGTATGGCTCTCATTTTCCTATTAGAAAAGTATTTGTAAAAGACTTTTGAGCATGACAGCAGTCACAGCCATATGGGCAACACATAAAGAAGGAATAATGACGAGATGTTAATCCAAAAAAACAGTTTATTTGACTCGGGAGCCTATTTCAGAGCTGATGCACATATCTGACATGACCGAGAGGGAAATTCCAGCATCCCAGAAATACCATATCTCGGTGTTAAGAAAATACAAGTTTCTTTTACATTTGATGACTATACTCATTGGCTCCCATGGGGAAGGTGTCTAGTTAATGAGTGCTGCTTCTAAACAAAAATAAATGGTACCCATATGAATCTGCAATCATTCTATTCCATCAGCCTAACACTGCAGCTCTGCTCATTCAGTTGCAAGTTGTTTCCTAGGATAGGCTCTGATTCATCATCTGCCTAATAACTACCTGCATATTTAAAGCTAAACAGACGCCTAATGGATTGGCTGAATCAGAGTGCAAGAGTCCCCTTAGGTTTTTCTCCCAGATGGTGAGAGAACCTGGCCACACCTACTTATCTGCAAGCCTCAGTTTCTTACTGCTTGCAAGGGGGCCCTACCCTTTGTGAGCCTAATTAAGTTTCTTCTGAGGGAGGATCAAAAGGAAAAGTAAATGCCTCAGCACACCTGGGAATAACTCCTTCCTAGGGCCTCTCAAAGGGGGAAAAATGCCAACAAGTGCAGTGTCTGTATAGTGGTTTTCAAGGAGTCTCTCTGGCTGGATTACTGAATCGGGCTTACTCTGTCAGGCTGGAGACTCCTGGACAATCCTGGAGGGTTGGCAACCCTAGCTTCAGGGTGATTTCTCCCCCTACTGACTGCAGTTTCCTCCTTTTAAAGGCCATCTCCCTACCATACATGATTAACAGAGCCAGAGGGGTAGGGCTAGCCCTGCACACAGGGTCTCTCTGGTATCTATATACCATCACACAGGGGCTTAGTCAGGAGTACCAGGGTATATAAGCCAGCCATATATTATTCCCCAGATCCTACCCTGGTATAATGGGCTTGTGATGTTGCAATCTATATAATTTTATAAAAATATGCTAATGAGTGAATATAATGTAACTGGAATATGCTTCATGCAAAAGGTCTCTTGTAAGGTATCATTACAAAGCTTATAATCTACTGAGTGTGACATCCTATTTGTAGAAATGTACCACTCTTGTATCTGAAATTAGAAATATGAACTATAACTCTGAGGGCCTATTGTAATTATGCAAAGTGTGGGCCATTAATGGTGGTTTGGAATCTTGATGACTCCTATTAACCAGGACAATTGTCTGCAGATGGGTGTGTTTTACCTGTAAGTCTTCCAGTATACATGTGTTCTGGCAAGTGGGCAATGAACTCTTGCAGTTACATGTGATCATATCTCCTGAACTGGAATCCATCTTTAACCTGGTGTCTTTCCATTGAGAAGGAGGGGGTGGAAACCAGAGAGGGACAAAGGATTCCCACCTTATGCAAAAGGTATATAAAGGGATGGAACAGAACAAAGGGAGGAGAGAGCCATCATGAAGAATCCCCTATCTGGAACAAGAGATGTACCAGGGGAAAGAATTGTGCCCAGGCCTGGAAGTTGTCCAGTCTGAGGAAAAAACTTACTGAAGCATCTTTGAGGGTGAGATTATCTGTATTCAGTTTGATCAGACATAGATTTGTGCATTTTATTTTATTTTGCTTGGTAACTTATTTTGTTCTGTCTGTTACTACTTGGAACCACTTAAACCCTACTTTCTGTATTTAAGTAAAAAGTGATTTTATTAACTCAGAGTATGTATTAATACCTGGGAGAGCAAACAACAGTGCATATTTCTCCATCAGTATTATAGAGGGTGAACAATTTATGAGTTTGCCCTGTATAATAGGCTTTATACAGGGTATAATGGATTTATTTGGGTTTAGATCCCATTGGGAGTTGGGCATCTGAGTGTTAAAGACAAGCACACTTCTGTGAGCTGTTTTCAGGTAAACCTGCAGCTTTGGGGCAAGTAATTCAGACCTTGGGTCTGTGCTGGAGCAGACGGGAGTGTCTGGCTCAGCAAGACAGGGTGCTGGAGTCCTGAGCTGGCAGGGATAGAAGTAGTCTTGGCACATCAGGAGGCAGCTCCCAAGAGGGTTTCTGTGATCCAACCTGTCACAGGGCTCTTCAATCTAGCAGAAAAGGTATAATATGATCCAATGGCTGGAAGATGAAGATAGACAAATGCAGACTGGAGATAAGATATAATATTTTAAACAGTGAGGGTAATTAACCACTGGAATAATCTACCAAGGGTCATGGTGGGGTCTCTGTAATTGTCAATATTTTGACTGGCTGTTTTTCTAAAAGATATGCTCTAGAGATTATTTTAGGAAAGTTCTGTGGCCTGTGTTATACAGAATGTCAGACTGGATTATCACAATGGTGCCTTATGGTCTGGGAATCTATGAATCACGGAAATTTTCATTCCAGTTTTAATGATGTTCAACCACAAGTTGGGAACACCAAGACTAAAACTTGTTCAATTTTAGAGACAAAGAGTCTGCTCTCATTATAAAAGAAAGCAGGTTTGAGAATAAATGGGTTTAAAGTTTGTTAGTTACTTTTTCCTACATTTTTGCTTATTACAAATGGTTGTTCTTGCCTCTAATATATATACTTTCAGACAGTCATAGGAGTAGTTAAACAAGATTTCTAAAGAGACACACTGGTAATCTGTAGTTCATTCTAAATGAGTTGTAGCTAGTGGCCTTATATAGACCCTCACAATAAAGGCAATAATTAATAATTATAATTGTTTACAGTTTCAGGAACTAAGTTTGAAGACTCAAGGGTTATGGCTCACTCAGATGAGCACTGGAATTGAACCAATCCCAAACTGCAAACACTTTGAAGTTTCTCAACTGCTTGTTTTATACTTGTGAAGGTCACCTCTATTTCTATCATTTCAATGGCCACTTTAGCTAACTAGCTAATGCATTTGTTTTCTAAAACAAGTGTTTTCCCTCCTTTGCCCTTCTCCTCTTGTCTGATTGTGCAGCGATGGTTTGCTGCTCTGCTGCACTGCTGTCAATTCTGAGGCAAGAGAATCAGCAGCTTGTAAAGCCCCTGTTTATGACTTCACGGCGGGCTAAAGCAGAGGCCAAGTTGTGAGGGATGAGATCCTTTCCCCCAAACACAAACATGTCTGGGAGGAGTCCTAAAATAACTGCAGCAGATCTGAGAGGTGGTGGCAGCGACAGACTGCAGAGAGCCTGCACAAATAACTCTACAATGCCCTGCATGCTAAGGAGAACTGCCCAGCAGCAGCTGTCTTCACAGAGGTTCATAGGCAGGCTGGGTACACTCAGAGGCACAGCCGGCACATCCACCAGTTACCCCCAACACTTGCTATAAAACCTGTGATGAGTAGGTTCAGCAGCTCCACACTCAATAGTATAGTGTATAGGCTGCAGTGGCAACAGCAGACCAATGACACTGGTGCTGCATGCCTTGGGTCTGTAAAGATTGTGAGGATAGATTTCGTTCATCTCCGTACCCCTTTTTCCTCCCTCCACAGAGGTCCTCCATGCAAAGCCCCTCAGCTTTTGCATGGGTGATGTGAATTTCACAGAAAAACAATGGGATGGAAAATGCCTGTACGATATAAATGAGCTCTCTTTTTTTCCTCCTTCCTAAGTTTGTCCCAGTGTGAAACACCCTCTTTCATTCTGTGACAGTTACATCTGTCAAGCCTGCCTCATTTTGCATTCTTCAGTGCTGGATGCAAGCTAAGCAGGTGCTACAGATGCTGGTTTGATTAGTGCAATCTGTTGATACTGTTACTTGATATTTCAAAAACAAGAAAGAGAGAAAAGATGGCACGGTGGCAACGCTCCACAAAATAAATTGGTTGAAACATAGTTGTTCTGCTGTGATGGTTTCTGCTTTATGTGCCCATCCAAGTAACAGTGGCACTTTCCCAACAGATGGTCTCAGGGTCTTTCTGGTGTCATGGGATGGGATAGCAGAGCCTTTCACAGCCACGTGTTGGGGAAAGTAACTGTATGGTGAAGGAGATGCATTCTATCTATTTGGGCTGTGTGCATTACTGGCAGATGAATGACTAATCTACAAGGCTTGGATGGCAATGCCATTTACGAGTGATGCATGTGAAAACAAAGACTAGCGAGGAAGAACTGAGCACAGGGAAAAATAACGACTTTGTGGCTGCGGCAGCGGGCTGGGATTCAGGAAATATAGTGCTATCTTTTTTCCCCACTCTTTGTGTGTCTTTTCTATATAGATTGTAAGTTCTTCCAAGCGGGCCTGACTCTTATGGTGTGTTTTTTCACAGCATTATCATTATCACAGTGGAATCCCAATCTTGGTTTGGGCATCTAGACATATAAATAATAAATTATAAGAATAACGGGGAGAAGTTTCTCTAGAAACTTAGTAGGAGTGCTGCTTGTAGACCAGCCAAGGCTCCTTCAGTATGCTGTATTTGCAAATACAGCAATTGCAAAGACTAGAATGAGAATGTTGGGTGACATAGCCAGATAGCAGTGACATCAGCTTGGATTGCCTGACCGCCATTTGACAACATGCTGACTAAGAGGAGGCACCCACAGTAGTCAGCTTAACAACGGGGAAGAGGACAATACTAGAGACTTGGGTGGACTTGAACAGTTTATGACAGTGGCGAACGAAAGAGGGCTGGCAATCAAATGCCACAATGGAAGAAGAAACAATTTTTAAATGCTACACAGAACCCTGGAAAGTGCACTTTTCCTAGATTATTGTGTCAGACTTGGAGGAGCTTTGGCTCTAGCATCCCTTCTCCTGGCTAGGTGAAGAGACAGAAGTCTCTAAGTCTGTAACAAAAGCAACTGCTAAAATGCCATCTGTCAGCATGAGGATAGCCATCCAGATTCAAGTTCAAGGGTTTATTTCTTCCTTTTCAATTCTCTTTCCTGACAATGATATAGTTGTGTTATCACAGCTGTTAACTATCACTGCCCCAGCTCCTCCAGTCATCTCAAAGAGGCAGTACCAACTGTTCACACTACAGAATGAGTGCACAATAGTGGTTATGACTAGACAGATATATGCAGCTAGACACCGGGGGGAGAGGAATAGCTTAGTTTTAAGCTATCAGACAGGATTCATTCTCTGGGATCTGTTGGTTCAAGTCAGTGGAACAGAGGCTGTGGGCCCTACATTTTTGGAAGGTCAACCCGGAGTGGGGCTGCAGCAGATGATTGATTCATTGTGGAGCCCAGAGCCAGCCAGCACAAAATGGATTGGACTAGCCTGAGAGTGTGAGGGGCCATGTTGGTCAGGGTATGAACTGAGCCAGTGAATATTCTAAGCAGCCTTCAGAAGTTTCAAGGCTCCCTGCCAGATATTCAAGCTTCCATACCCAGATGGAATCCCCATGGGTGTGTGTGTAGTACCACTGCCAGCTTCATTCAAGCAAACCCCCACTCTGGCTCTGCAGCCCCCTCAGGCACAGGGATGTAAAATGAGACCCCATATCCTGTAAATCTGGTCTACTGTGTTCACCTCTTCACAAACCCTATAGGTAGTTTAGCTTCAAGATGCAGCTGAACCTTCACAATACATTTGTTCTCACTGCTTAGCATAACGCTTCATGGATATTCAGTCTCAATGCCACCCATCTTATCCTTTAAATAGGAGATGTGGCGTTGCTGTGATGCACAGTGCATAGCAGCAGTAGGCAATGGAATTAGCAGTGCGATCCGACAACAAAACAAAGAATGTGACCCTTTCTCCAGATAGTTTCTGCTCATGATTTTGGAAAGGGGAATTTCCTTAGACCTGTACAAAGATCTTAGTTACGTGAATATCAGCTGACAATGCTATTTTGCTAGCCTTCTTGAAAACACTTCAAATCTGAATAGTTCACAGCTTGAAGATCCCTAAGCCCCTGATAATTTTTGTTTTACTATTTGTTCTTTTATACTTTGTTTGCTAGCATCAGACATAGTGGGCCAGTTTCAGTGCTGATATAAATGGATACAATGTTGTTGTCTTCAACGGAATTTCACCCATTTTCATCCAGAATGAATTTGTCGCAGCTTAGGCAGGCCAGCCTCATAGAGCTATGATGATTTCATCTCAGTCCTGAACTGTAGCACTCTCTTGCCTGGCTATTCCAGTCCTCTGCCTCTATAGAGCTCTGCTAATGCACCTCAACCATATATCTCTGTTCTTTCATTCCTGTGATCCCCACACAGCTAAGTCAGCGCACTCCAGTCCTAATGTACAGCACTTGTATCCTTCTAGTCCTGCAGTTTGAAGTCTCCTCAGAGCAAGGGACATTATCAAGTTAAGCTGTGTGTTTCTTTAGTGTGAACAAATCTCTTCTAGAGACCAGAATGAGACACATATTATTTTTAAAGGTCCCGAATTCCCACAACTCTCACTGATTTCAGTAGGCGTGGTGAGTGCTCAGCACCTCAGAAAATGAGGTGATACATTCATTTTCAGCTGTGTCCTACTGATAAACTATTAGGATTCAAACCCAGGTCTCCAGAGTGCCAAGGCTAATATACCAGCCCTCCTGCACCAGTGAGTCTCCAGAAGATATCATTTTAGCAGGCTTTAATATCCAGGGATTATTTTGTTTAAAAAGGAGGCTCTGTTTCTGTACCATTGCATCAGAAGTGAGCCTTCAAATCATGCTCTCCCTGAGCCATGAGGATGGGAAAGCATTTCTATGAAATTTGCCTAAAATGACATGCTATTTTCCCCCTGCTATCCCCACCATCCTGCATATAGTGCTTGAGAGGGGTCGACAGTTTTATGCATGCAATATGTATTCATTTAAAATACTTCAACCAATGGTAAAGGAAAATGTTAATTCATAAATAACCTTGGGCTGCAGCAGGCCTGGGATGCATGTATAACTTATATCTGCATTCAGCAAACCGAAAAATGACAGAGTGCCCCAGGAGTGCAACAAGCCAAAGCGCGAGCCATTCAGCTGAGCAAGATGGAGAGTCCTTGCTGTGTTCCCTTTAGAGGCTAAGCTGGCTGTGTGAGTTGAAGCAGTCAATGCCTGAGTCAGCAAATCAAAGGTGAAAGTGAGACTTCAGATGTGCAGCTGGTTGCCTCTGTGTGTGTGAGCCATTCTATTGCTGGCAGGTTGTGGCTCCAAGTTGGGCCACTGTGGGTGGTAGTTCTGATCTGGACATCCACTTAGCATTTGCTTCCTTGCATGTTTCCAAGCAGAAGGCCTGGGAGATACATTTTGCCCAGCATGTGAGTTCCAGGCATTTTAGTAGTTTGATTTTTGCCAGATAACCTCTGTTTGCAAAGGTAAATCCCAGAGCTGTGAAGCTGGATTGCCTCCAAGTTTGCAGCTCGGGGATTTTCGTGAAAAGAGCTGACAATGCAAAAAGATTCAGGAAAGGTTTTCTCGGGACCTCGGTGACATTTTACTTATGTTTTTATATTCTGACAGAAAGCAGCTTTTATCTCTTTGCACCATTTGAATTTTTTTTATTGTTGAATGATTTTTAGGTGATGTCACTGACAGTGGAGAATGATATTAAGAAAATTCTCCTACGCAGTTCTACTAATGCACTTCTGTTCTATCTGAAACATCTCCCGCTCTTCTAGTCCTGAACCTCCTCACATTTATACACCTCACTCCCGGCCTGCAGTACCTCCTGCTATTCCATTGTTGTCTGTCTTCTCGTCTCAGCGGGCATCGCTAAATTATGCCCCAGTTCTGTGATGCAGACAAATGTTTACTAAATATTAGCCTCAGATTACCTACATCATTTTCATTTGTCAGCTAATCCATATTTTAACCCTAATTTGTATTGTTGCGAATCTGATGAAGGAATCCAGTAGGCCTCCTTTCCCTTACCCCACTCAGATTTAAATTAAGCCCTAATTATTCTGAGTCTGGCAATCTCAGTAATTAATAGAGGACACAAATATGTTCAGGATTACATATGAAAAAAAAGCAATGTGGAACATGTGAAGATCATGAACAAACTGAAGAGACCTCAGTTCTGACAATCCCTTTACCTTCCCAAACAAATAAATTTCTCCAGAAAAAAAAATTAATGTAATTACACTAGAATAGAGAAAAAACCCACAGTTTTTATTTCCTTGCAGCTGTAGTCTATAGAGGTACAATTCCCTACATGTCACAGATTCCCTTTAGCAACAATACAACCCATTATTGTTGAAGTTGTGGTACTTTCATCCTGATAACTTTTGAGTAGTGTGACTAAGGGTGCAATCAGCTCAGAGCCATTTGCGTGCTCATAAGCTGCAAAGTTAATGTTCAATAGTCTGAAAAGAATAGGGTATTTAACTCTATAATTTACTGTACAATAGACACTATGCCAAGCAAATACAGTGAGGAAAAATGTGAACTTGGGGCATTGTATACATTAGTTTTTTCTTCCATTGGTTTGTCTCTCTCCCTCTTCTGGGAAAGAGAAAGTAACCCCTGGTATGTGTATAGCTGAGATTCACATCTATAACCACAGTATGTTTTTGTTCATATATTTCTCAGCGGTGGCAATGATCCATCAATGGACCAAGATTCTTTGAGCCAGTGCTAGATTTATGTTGTCATTTTCCTTGATGCACCTCACTTATCAAGGTTACATTCCCCTTCTTGGTAAGTAGATACATTGAATAACCTGGCAGTTGGCAGTGTCATCCCCATTGGTTGTTCATGGCATCATGAAAGGGCCTCAGGAAATCACAGAATTCTTACAGTGACCAATCTAATGATGCAAAGGGCAGACTGCTAGAGAAACCTTGCATGGCAGCTTACCTCTGGCAGAGTCATTCTTGTCTATGGAGTGAGAATCCAGCTGTGGAAATGGATATTCTCAAAGGGATTCTTTGAAAGCATGGACTTCAGTGCATGATTGGATGAAGTAGCTGGATACCTTTCAGTTCACAGTGGGAATATTGCCAAGTTTCCCACCATCTTGGAGTAGCTACTACATCTGTGTGTGTGTGTGTGTATGTGTGTGTGTGTAATAGCTGCCATGGACTCTCTTCTATACATTTGTCTCTTCCACTGAAGTCACAAACCCTATCTGCAAAGACAGAACCCAAGGGTTGAAGTTCTGGTCAAAAAGTTCCAAGATTTATTTACTATTAGTTTATTATTATTAGATAGGGTGCTAGGCACTTTTCACAACCTCAAAGGGTGGTATTTAAAATTCAAATTCTCATTGAGCAAAATATTAATAAAATTAATATTTGTAAAATTAATCAAACCCCATTAAAGATTTGTGTTTGTTTCTTGGTTTGCTCTGCATCTTATCTTACAGCCCATTCTGCCCACCCCCAGCGATAGGTTAGATTGTCTTGGCCTAGCCATTCATGCAGTGAAGTAAGATCACCATGTATACCTCTCTCCAGGTTACCCAGACCTTAGTTCAAGTGTATAGGCATAAATGGAAGTTGTCTGCCTTCTGTCTCTCATAACCAGAGCAAACAGTTAGAGAAAGGGGATGGGAAATGTACTGGCCAGTAAAGCCAAGCCAGTGCAGAAGGAGAATTAATTTTCTGCTGGTCTTTACTTGCTGATATGTCCCAACAACATGCCCACCCATACTGCACGCAAGAGCACAATCTAGTCCTATGATTCCAACATGTTGAAAACTATTACGGATTCTGACAGACACCTCACAGAACAGGAAGGAGGACAAAGAACAAGTTTAGGACACTTGGCAAAGCTGTTAACTTTCTAAATTCATCACCCCACTGTCTTTCCTATTTCATCACAGTTAATTGAAACCTGCAGTAAACAATACACTAAGCAAGCAAAATGCTGTTTGCAGTTCATCTTTGACAGACATAAACATTGCAGAATTAGACCAATAGACTGAAACTTTAATTTCACATTCAAACCTCTCTTAAACCAGTCACCTCTTAATGTGCTCTGATGAGTTATTAACACTTTAGAGAAGACCAATCTTGTTTCAATAGCATTGATTTAGCAATAATGGCTTTTTAAAATATTACCTCCTGCCAAGCTAACAAAACAGAGAATTTGCTTAAGCTGCGGAAAACGGGCCAGCCGATCTTAACTGCTTTGTTATTGGCACAGAATTCATATTGTTTGGTGGAATTCTGACATCTTCTGCATTTACTAATTAATAAAGACTTGAGACTACACTAAAGTACATGCCTCTCTTCAGTTCACGTAACAGCTAATACATGTGGGCAGGATTCCATCCTTTCATTACTGAGTCAATCAAGGGGAAAATAGGTTTGCTGATTAGGTCAAAATATCCCCTTAGAATGTGAGGTGCAGTTTAGATATTATTGGCATCTCCTTAAAGATATACTCTTCACTGTTTTTTATTTTAAACAGAAGGATGCCTGCCAGCTCAATGCAATGAGAGAGGGGGAAGATAAATGCCCATCCCTTTAAAACGAAAGCCTCCTACGAAAACAGGAAGTTGTTGATTTCCCCTTAAAAAGAGAGGAACTCTGCATATTAGATATACTTGTGCCAGAAAGTCAGAAGGCTAAAGAAGTAGGCCCAATATTGTCCAGGGCAGAAAGGGTCCTTGTTTGGAGTTTATTGGGGTGAAGGAAGTGAAAATCTCCAGAGATTTAAATATTCAGACCAAATATTCACAATGAATAAGGTCATGTGCTATAGAAATGCCATACACGTCTGCAGTTATGACAGTTACAGTGAAAAGCAGCATTGGTCTAATATGCATGTCACCACCATTAGAAAGCACTGCAGAATAGTTTTGCTTTGAGTTGTTCTTATAGAACAGTCCTGAAGAATTTAACAGAAACAGTATTACTTTTTAAATATCCTATAGAATTTAGTATAGATTATATTCCTATTACAGGATTTCCTAGGATGGTTCAAAACCATATAGAAAGAATATAATTCTCTATGTAATTTTTACAGAAACCCCCTATTCATTCATCCTTATTACTTTGTAGGTATAAGACTTTGCCATAAGAGCAGAGAAAATGTAACTGTTGAAGGTTATCAGTTAGTTATATATGGTTACAGGAACCTAAATGATTTGGGCTTTAATTCTTTACCGCTGTTTATAAGTTTGTATACCTTATGCGTTACTGAACTAGAGAATTTTTTTGGGGGGGTCAAATCTGATGATGTAAGAAACACCTTATGATCTGCAAAAAAAATAAAAATAAAAAAGTCTTGAAAGAGGACTGCAACCAATCAGAATCACTAGCTGAATATCTATTTGCATGTGGAGTATGAAGCATCCAATGTATGGAACTCAGGAAAATAACAGAATTCAGGGACTGGAATGTTCTTGACAGAGACATAATGAGGCAATAAAGGAGAATCTCATATGAAGTTGAAAACTGGAGTAGTATGTGTAGTATTATGTTCTGATTTGTCTTTATCAACTTAAGAGTTGATCCTTTCCTCCTAAAACTCAGAATAGATTTTTTTGAAATTGGATGTATGTCAATAGAGAAAGCTTTCATGCTATCCAATGAACTGTGCAACTTTAGCAAATTGTTTTTACTTTCAGCTGTTTTCCAGGTTTCAAAGTTCAGGGTTGGGTTGCGGCTTTCTTTGTGGACGTTTGATTTATTATTACGTGTGATACGAGAAAATTCTAAACATAGGAGAAAAAAATTACAGGATAGAAAATGAGGCTTCAGACTGGTGCCTGACTGCTGGTCAATGAGAGAGGAAAAACCTAGAGGACAGAAAGTGCCAAAAGTAGGGAACCCAAAGGAGTAGGTAGGTGAGCCTTGATTGCTGCAAATAAGTGGAATGAAGCATTTGAAGCAGATAGGGCAGGAAAAGACTCCTGGGACACAGGGTACCCTGGACGTAGGAAGACAGAGCATGTGACTAGGAGGATAAGGATTATGATGGGGGCAAGGAAGTTAAGTGGCCCTGACTGGGAAAATGCCAAAAAGAACATTCCTGGTGAATCAGACCTTATAACATCAGCGAGCAGCATGCTGGAAGCTTGAAGCCAAGGGGTTCCCCTTTTACATAACAAAAAAAGACTCAGCTGGCAACCCCATTTTAGAGCATTCAGAGGAGTGAGATGCCAATTAAAAATCCCATTAGGTCATTTCAGAACTTCTGTTTCAAGAACGATTAGCGGGTTTTTGTTTTGTTTTTTTAGAATAAATTTCTGGTGCATTTTACAATTTGGAACTGTTTTAAGACTCCTTCCACCTTCACACCCCTGCTGTACAGTTAGATAAATAAGGCAGGCTGTATTAAAAATGAGCAGATAGATGGAACTTGCTTCAGTGAAGAATGATATGTGTCTCTTGCTGCTCCATTGAAATGTTTATAATGATCACTCATGGTTATGAATAATGTTCTTCCTTATCATCTCTCCCCTAAAGGCATTGAGATGTTAAAATTTAGAGGAGAAGCTCTTACTGGACTTTTTTTTTTTTTAATTCAGTTTAAAACTTGAAAAGGAAAAAAGGTGGTTAGTGTTCAGGGAAGTGTGGGGCTGATAACAATGGTCTGAACCAGCTTAGACAAGAGCTGTGCAAACTTTTCTTCAGAACCAACACACACAGCTCTTCATTTCTGATCTATGGCACTCCAACCATTCTTGTCTTGCCTCCCCAGTACTTACACTCCTCTGCTAGGACCTGCTCCAAAACCCACCAAAGTCAATGGAAAAACTCCCACTGACTTCACTGCACTTCAGGCATGGTCTCAAGCATTACTTGCTACTGCAATCCTGAGCTTCCCTTGAACATAGACCACTGGGCAGTTGATTACAAAACCATGAGATAGTTTGGTATTTGCACTAAGGGGGGCTAAACTGAGACTCTCTCTTTTTTCACTCGGGACCTAACCTAGGAGTTCAACTCAGCTCTCTAGACCAGCCTTGCCAAGGTTTGAGAAAAGCCATGGATCTGATTCAAGCATAAATTATTTCAATTATTTATTTTGCTTAAAAGAATTAGAAAACTGCTAGTGAAAGCTAAAGAAACAGTGACTACATCAAGCAGCAGGAACTCCCCTCCCTTGAAAATTCCCTGTCAACAACTGGCACTAATTAACATCATGGTCCACAGAATAATTGTAAAAGAGAGGAACCAAGGGCTGAATAGTATCAGGGGGTAGCCGTGTTAGTCTGTAGCCACAAAAACAACAGAGTCCAGTGGCACCTTAAAGACTAACAGATTTATTTGGGCATATGCTTTCGTGGGTAAAAATCCTCACTTCTTCAGATACATCTGAAGATGCTCCATCTGAAGAAGTGAGGTTTTTTTAACCCACAAAAGCTTATGCCCAAATAAATCTGTTAGTCTTTAAGGTGCCACCGGACTCCTTGTTGTTTTTTCAAGGGCTGAATAGGTATGGAGAGAGAGTGGTTCTTTCAGCTGTAGAAATGCCTGCAGAGGGTAAGGGAGAAGGCATTTCAGCGAGCTGGCTAGAGGAAGCATGCCTTGCCTCGGCCTTTGGAAATCATTAGGACTGCTCATGTGAGTAAGTGTTCATCAGTGAAATCTAGCCCTTTACTCTCTACTCCTGTCAGGCTAGTAACTTTCATCAGCATTAACTCCACCACAAAAGAATGAAAGAAAAACATTAACTAATCTGTCATATACAGGGCCGCTGAGAGCAGATTCAGGCCCTGGTAAAAAAAAATGTTTGGGCCCCCCAGCAAGGGTGGACTGGCTAAACAGGGCTGACGAAAGGGGGGGGTTCCCAGGGAAGCCGGGCCCCCTTCCGGGCTGCCGGGCCCCAGTAAGGTGACGGGGGGGGGGGGGGAGGGTGCCGGGCTGGTTTCCGGACCCCGGTAATTTGTACTGGCTTCCCCCCACTCCCCTCGTCGGCTCTGGTCATATACTCAGAGCTAAGCAGATGGATGCCCAGCTGCCATACTCATCAACTAAGCCTACTGCCAGTGCTGCTGTTTCTGTTATATTTGTACCCTTACCAAGCTTTCATGGGGGCAGCTCTACCAGTCCCTGTTTTCTCAGCTGATCTGCAATGCACAGTTCAGAGAAAGAGAGGGGAGAAGTCTCCTCTTCTTTCAAAGGCTCGGCCACGCCTTTTGTTCCTTTTAGCAAAAGTCTGCATTCCATTAACTGGTAATTACTGAGATCCTACATTAAATAGTTCTGTCTTATTCAGCCTTTGCTCTTAACACTAATAAGAAACTTTGGAAGACACACACACACACCCCTCTGTATCTTCAAACTTAAATTAATCAGGAAAATAGGCACCATTTCTGCTACATTCATCCTTATAAATGACTCCAGCTCTACTTAGGTCCTAACATCTAGTGAGAGAGAGAGAATTGCCTCTGTTTTCTGCAAAGCTCTTCATTGGGCTGATACTTTGCAGTCTTCAGAGACTGAAAAGCCAGGAGGAATGGCTCAGTAGTTCAGTCTGGGAGGGTTTGTGGTGGTGGAGGAGTGACTTTCCCCTGTTAACTTTCAGCGTGAAAATACCAAAAATTCAAGCCTGAAGCCTCACTTTATTATTAGGCATACACAGCTTGGGCTGCTTCTGTATTTCCCTTCTCTAATAAAGCAGTGCAATGCCTTCTGGCTTGCCAGTCTTCATGACTTTTGAGGAATTTACATTCCCTTCTCTCCCTAACAGACTCTTTTTGTCCCAGGCAAAGATCATTGCTCATGCTGCAGAGCTAAAAGACCCTACTTCTTCTCTAGTCACCCTGGCTGTTATCTGCTCCCATAATAATCTAATTAGCATTAATTTGCCATATTCCCCTCTTTATAAGAGGGAAGTAACCACATTCTCTCTATCAAGTGTTAAACATAAAGGGACAGGCACTTAGATGCACCCTCTGTCACACCATTTGCTGCATCCTGAGTCTCCCCCAAAATATACATTTCTGCACTGCTCAGCACTATCACTGGACAAATGAAGTGCTTTGTTTGCACATGTGAGTAATTAGCAGAGACTGGGTCATTAGGCAAATACTCTTAGCAGGTTCCTTTTCATTGAGTCACTGAGGTAACTAGTCACCTGGCAGCAATTAAGCCCAAAGTCAGGCAATCAACCTGGGGTACATAGACTAATGGGGAAAAAAACACACATAACTGCAATGAATTCAAGGGTATGCAAAAGAGTTAACTGTCTGCTAGGAGAAAGAACCAAACAGATTGAAAGTTGTTAATTGGCAGGAGCAGCAGGGAGAGCCCTTTCATACTGTTGCTTGTTTTTACATATTTGCTCTCCCCACTCACCCTTAGAGACCATGGTTTGGATCCTCATTTAGATCACATGTACAAGGAAATTTGGTGGATTGTTGCTTGTGGAAACATGTCTGCTTCATACTTTGACATAACTGACTGTCTCATTCAGGAGAATCTCCAGGCTGAAATAGCAGTGATGCTGCAGGTCAGGAACAATATCTATCTGCAGAGTTGTGCATGGGAAGCTTGCACAGGGCTGCCCACAGTGTAGTCAACTCTAGTAAGATCTCTCATTTACTCTCTCAGGAATGCTAATGTTTACTCACAATTTTTTTAGTAAGAAAACAAAATAGGTAATAGACAGAGCTAAAATTACCCTGTATTCCTGAAAGAAGAAGTCAGAAAATTGTAGCACAGGGATACAAAAGAAGCTCAAAATGATATAAAGCCCAACTGTACTCCCATTGAAATCAAAGGATGCTTTACCATTTATTTTTATGGCCCAGTCCATGTCTGGGACACCTAAAACCAAATCTTTTGTACAGCTGCTTATTCCAACATACTGATATCTAAGGGAGTCTAAGGGCTTGTCTATACTTAAAACACTACAGCGGCGCAGTTCCACCACCAGCTTAGGTACCCCACCTCCCCAAGAGGCTGTAGATAGGTTGATAGGAGAATTCTCCTGTCAACCTAGTGCTGTATACACTGGGAGTTAGGTAGGTTGAACTGCATCGCTCAGGGTTGTGGATTTTTCAATCCCCTGAACGACAGAGTTATGCTGACCTAATTTCCTAGTGTAGACAGGCCTAAGTAGGCATCAAAAGAGAAGAAGGTAGAAGAAAAAAGGACAGGGAGAAGAGAAAGATACATATATAACTGCACTGGCAGCAGCCAGAACTTCTGCACCAGCACGGAAGTGTCTTCACAGCTTTTGGACCCTGTGACACCTCTGGAACATGACATTTAGCTGTTTTGATCCTGGATACCTTTCTCAACCTGGCTGGGGGTGGTGTCAGAGTAGTGCTAGGAGCTGCGGACTGGCTCTGTCTGATAGACACTGATAGCTGTCTGTTCATGCAGACATCTTGACGGGGGTCAGAGGGAACAATGTGCATAGAATAAGAATAGCTTTCACAGTCCTGGAAAAAAAATTATATTACTGTTGTTATTATGGGTTGACTGAAATGATTCAAGTCAGGAAATTCATGCTTAAAACAGCAACTTGGCCTTTTGTGCCTGGTTATATAGCAAGGGTTTCAGATCAGAGTGGGATGAGACAGATGCAGACTGGATGTGTTTAGAATACAATAGCAAGTTGTTAAAGCAGGTGTAGTGAGTCCTGATTTCTGAGTATGGATGTATTGTGAGAACCTTGTGCTGTCTACTCAGGCTAGTTCATTATGAAGAGGGAGCAGAGAATTGTCAGGATCGTAATTTTCTCAAAAATAGTTCTCATTATTTACAGTACTGGTAGCTGAAATCTCTTGCTGTCACATCAGTGCAGCAGGGGAACCAAGTAATCCACGATCTGTGCAGTCTTCCTCGTACAACCACTGAAATTGTTGCATACAAATTATCTGTAGAGTAACAGTGGTGACTGGTTAAGTTACCTCAGATTTTACAATGCTCTAGGACTCTGGGCATGGCATAGATACATGCTTTACTGTAGCTGAAACCCCATGGTGCTACAGGGTATAATTCATAAAGTCAAAATGGCTGAGAATTTAAAAACTGGATGATAACAGACCATGAATCCCAGTGATGATTGAACCTGGTGAAATTCTAAACAAAGAGAACTTTCAGCCATGCTTATATCTGTTTCCATCGCTTCACACTGACTGTACAGACATAATAGGTGTCAGAGTAACACACAGACAGAGTGACAGTCCTGGAATCTTATTATGTAGATTTTCAACAGCCAGGAATGTGACTTGAACCATCATGCACAGAGGAGTGCTTTCTCAGCATTGGGCTGGGTAGGAGTGACACGTAATGCTGGAGCAGAAATGAAGCTGCAAAGCAGCGAGCGCACTGAGTGGCGGAATCTCCCTGTCTGTCTCTGTAATTTCCTAAATGGCAACCAACAGCACAGTATGTGAATCGGCAGCCTTCCACCTGCACAGAAGCCTGAATAATGTTCCAATAGCAGGACATATGGGACACTGTGGATCAAAAAAAGCCAAAATACATAAAACAGGGGAAAAACAAAGGAAATTCTCCTGAGTCTCCAGCAAAAGCTTAGTGTTGGTAGGTCTGCCTGGAAAAAGGCCCAGAAGATGGGAAGTGGTTGTTTTCTTTTCAAGAGCATGCCTCTTGAAGATAGGAGAGAATGAGTGTGATATGTAGTGTGGGGACCGTGAGGGCTATATAAACGATGACAGTAGGCCTACAACAGAAGTAGGAAAGTAACACTGTGTTTTGGCAGGTGAAACTGGGTTGAGCTGTTGCCGTATTCCAAGTTCTATTTCTCAGCATACAAATAAATGTTGTGTGTCGTTAGATTTTGTTTTGCAGGGCTTGTGTACAGAGAACTGTGTGAGCAACAGAACAGAAGAGATTCTGCCTTGGTCTCTAAGTTGTTCCCTGTGAAACAGACATTCGTGTTAAGCAGCGATTGCTAAAAAAGGAATTGCCCTGCATGTTGTTTATGACCATCTCTGTTTCAGGTCTGATGTATGTGTTTAAATAAAAAGGTTACACTTAGAATATGCCCAAACTCTGTGTCACTGATTTATCCTCCACTGGGGAGCTGATCTGCAAGACCCCACACATCTGCCACCACTTCTGATATCACAATGAGATACTGGTGTCAGAAATAGTGGCAACAACGCTATTGGAGGTAAACCTAACCTTTCAGCCTACTCTAGAATTCTTATCATAGGAAGAGCCTCTAATCTGTTAATTTCTTATCTTTTAAAATAAGTGTAACTTTTTATGGCTGACATATGAAAAATAAAATCAATAGCTTATGTCTATTTAAGAGCCTACTCAGCAGAAATGGTTTGTGTTCTTGTGCTCCCCATGTTGGTTTTGCTGTTGCAGTTTGCTAATGCAAATGCTGTTTTGAGGAAAACTGCAGCTGTGATCCATGATGACAGTGATACATGTCAATAAAATAAGATAAACCAGCCATGTCAATTTAAACTTTAGACCTATGTTTGGACACACACTAGTATTTGCCAAATAGAAAAAGGATAAAATGAGGGGCGGAAGAAATTTTCTGCTTCAAGATCCTATATGCAGAACATAGAAGCTAAATCCATTAAATCTGTTAATGTCATGATATTTTACATTTGCCTTCCGAGTACAACGTTCAACACCTCCTCCTGCAGTGTCCAGTTGCCCACATGGGAAGTCTGCTACAATGAAGGGGAAACAAAACAGCAGTTGGGACCATTCAGGCAGTTCTCATGCAGCTCCAGTTGCCAGGGAGATGCCTTCCACTTTGTATGTCCAAATCAGAACAGCTGTCGCATTTGGAACCTGACCTGCAGGCAACTAAGACCATGCTGTGGCTTTTGGTGAAAAATATGGGGGGGGGGATAAGAAAATCATTATAGATGCTAATAAAACTGCAAAATAACCCAACCCCCCCACCCAGTTACTGGAATACAGTTATTACAGAAACAAGATACATTAAAAAAGAAATTAGCAAAGGACGTTGTTCTTGGTTAGGGAATAAACATTGTCTTTTTTTTTTTTTTTTTATGGTAAAGTCCACAGCTCCCTTCAAGAGAAATTAACTTCATGGGAGAGGTGGTGCTGTAGATCTGTAAACTGTGACTGCCAGCTGAGACAAATGTAGCACAGCACCCACTTGACTCAATCGGTTACAAGAGGGAGAGCTCCCTTTTGTTAAACTGATTAGACCAGGGGTAGGCAGCCTATGGCACACATGCCGAAGGCAGCACGTGAGCTGATTTTCAGTGGCACTCACACTGCCTGGGTCCTGGCCACCGGTCCGGGGGGCTCTGCATTTTAATTTAATTTTAAATGAAGCTTCTTAAACATTTTAAAAATCTTATTTACTTTACATACAACAATAGTTTAGTTGTATATTATAGACTTATAGAAAGAGACCTTCTAAAAAGGTTAAAATGTATGACTGGCACGCGACACCTTCAATTACAGTGAATTAATGAAGACTCAGCACACCACTTCGGAAAGATTGCTGACCCCCGGATTAGACCTTTGATGCACAACCTACAAGAGGTGTGCTCTGCGTCTCCGCTGTGCTTATAGGCCACCACCACATACAACAAATCCAATCATCGGATAGGGTAGCTTGTGTGCTCTAGGGTTTGCCCTCCCATTGGTTACACACTGAAGTACTTACAGTAGCTAGCTGTGGCTCTCAGATATTTAGTTATGGTAACAGTTGGGAAATACTGACTTTAATAACAACTGCTACAGTCATAGAGGGATTGACATGGATAGCAGGGGAGGAAAGGGATTCCTGGTTGTAAATGCTTTGAATCAAACTAGCAGGACCACTGTTATCAGACCTTTTATTTCCATTTGTTAATAAATCCTGTATCCAAAGACTGTTGAAGTAAATGGGAGACATCACGTGCAATGGGTGTTGGATCAGGCCCAGGGGAAGAATGGTGAAAATAATAAGACATCTCTTCCCACAGGGAGTGGTTAAAAATGGTGTTGTGTAAACAGACTAATGAAATTTATGCAAATGACAGCAGTACATGCTGTCAGTGCTCCTCCTTGAACAAAATCATCTAAATTAGACATGTGAAAGACCTACCTAATCCATTTCCTTCCCAATGCAAGATTGTTCCCTCTTCCTCCAAGTCCTTTAGGATTCTATTCCATAGCCTAATGCATGTCAATGTCATGACAATTTTACTTAGGTTCAGCCTAAATTGTGAGCCTTCATCAATTATCACCTGGAGTAATGGACCATGATGCCCACTGGGAAGATTTCACCATTGTATTCAATTCTTTTCCTTTATATTCTGAAGTGATAGCTTTTTTTCCTACAAAGGGGAAAATATTTTACATTTGAAATGTAGTGACATATACAACATATCTAATTTAGCAGTCGCTCTTGATTTGTGGGAGTAATTTGAAGATGAGAATCCCATCCATATTTACATATAATCATGTAAAATGAGTGATTTTTTTAGCATCTTCTGGTTTTCCATTCTCCATTCAAAAAAGATTAAGCTCCAAAGAAATTTATGCAGTAATTTCATCCAAAAAAATGTATTTTCTGCTTTGTTATATTTCACGTTAGGATTGGTGCTATAATCTGGAAACACCTGCATGGAGGTTAGAAATAGGTATTGTGCAAGGATACAATTAGATAAGACAGTTTGTGTATCACATATTTATTACTTTTGCCTAAAGAAGTTCCTGTGTTACTACATGTAAGGATTCTGTTTTTATAAATAGCATCATGTGTAACAAACATCCAGTGGACTTCATTTAACTTTACATGGACAAAGTGCCTATGTGATTGGTGCAGTTTCAATAGCTATGCATAGAATTTGTTTTACCGGATCCTGGGTGGCTTGAAGTATGTGTACTTGCCTTTCTAATTTATAAAGCTGCAATTCTTTGTCAATAACAGGTATTTATAAGGGAGAACAGCAACAAGTTACAAACAAAAGAAGCTATCTTTCCTCAGCAATTTCAGCTCCATTGTTTTCTGTGTTTGTTACCAGAGACCACTCACTTTTCTGGAACTTTTGGGACAGTGTAACTGGTTGACCCTGTGTAGGTCATTGGTAGTGAGGTTTGAACATGGGAGCTCTGAATTGCAAAGCATGAGTCTCTACTGCCTGAATTAAAAGACCCATCTCTTTCAGCCTACGCAGGAACAGGCTCATTGATTCTGGTTGCTAGAGTGAGCTATCCCTTTTGTCAAATCTATTAGAGTGGGACAGAGCATCACACTTAGTGGGCACAGGATACAATAGTACATTGACATCAAGTGGCTGAATGACAAAGTAAATATAATCACCACCCCAATAAAAGGCTTCCCCAATATTCCACTGCTCCCTTCCTTTGCCCAGGATGGCTTTCTATCATCTTGGTTATCACCTTCCCTTAGAAAACACGCCCTACTGAATCCTGTTCTTCCTGCTAGCTCCCTTCTTGACGGATACACACTTAAGCAGATTTCCACTCCCTCTGCTGGCTCCATCCTGATGGGCCCACACTCTCTGTCCCATGGGAAAAAATAAAAGTGTCATTCAGGAAAATCCAAAGACCATTGAAAATTGATAACAAGTCACATGGACATACAAATTTTTTATCTGCTAGTTTCCAGGCAATTTAGCTTATATTTTTCATTATTGTCTCAGACTAAATCTGAGCCCATCATGATTTTTTTCAAAACTTTTATGAGCCATATTGTATTTTTTTAGCCCATAACTAAACTGTGGGGAATAAGGTGGGGTTGCTGTGTGATGAATTTGGACTCACTTAGAACTCCTCCTGGAGCGCTGTGTTACAAGATCGCTGTGTATCTGCATATATGTAAAAAGTTAGTTAATAGATAAGGTGTCAGTAGATGGCACTCATGAATATGGTAGCACCAGGCATCCTGAGTTTTGCAGGACCAGTGAAACTTGTTATGTAGTACAAATGGCTTCAGCAGCTGTTCTTTACATCAGTCCATAGCACTCTGTGAGAAAGCAAAGTGAAACATCCTACACCCTTTAAAGATGCAGCATGTGCTGTCTGGTACAGTGACAATGGGACTGCACTCACACCACTCTCTTTGTTTCCTCATCTTCTTCTCCACCTGACCCACCATCCCTTGGGGCTGCATTAAAAAGAGAAGCTATAAAAAGTAGATGCAGAGGGCTTGGAAAAACTAATATGAAGCCAGCAGTGTGACATGCCAGAGCCTTGGAGTCAGCAACTGAGAGGAGGAATGTGGATAACAAGAAGTTCTTTAGGGTACATCTACACTACAGCGGGGAGTCGATTTAAGATACGCAAATTCAGCTACGTGAATAGCGTAGCTGAATTCGACGTATTACAGCCGACTTACCCCGTTGTGAGGACGGCGGCAAAATCGACTTCTGCCGCTTTTTGTCGGCGGCGCTTACTACCACCTCCGCTGGTGGAGTTAGAGCGCCGATTCGGGGATCGATTGTCGCGTCCCGACGGGACGCGATAAATCGATCCCCGAGAGGTCGATTTCTACCCGCCGATTCAGGCGGGTAGTATAGACCAGGCCTTAGTCATTTGGGTGGAGTCTTCTCACACACAGGGGAAGGTTAGGGAAGGAAGAATCTTGTCTGAATGAGGAAGCAGAAATGAGGATAGAGGCATGATTCCTACTGAGAGAGAGAGAGTGGAATAGAAGGGATCCATTAACACATTTTATAGGAGTAAATAAATCAAAGGGAGAACTGCTGTATTGCTAGAAATAACCTCATATAGAGGCTTTCCTTGGTTACCTGAACTCAAAATACACTTCTCACCATTGCTGGTGCTATCCTGTCATGATTTGCAATTCTGACTCATGAATATGAAGATTTATGGTACATCCCCTGGCAGACCTTCTTCTGAATATTTCTTCACACTCCAATGTCCACCTCTTCCCCTAATACTTTCTAACCATATTGTGGAAAGGCTGCTTTTCTGATCTTAGATAAGTGAGGGCATATTGCTGCAATGCTTATGAATGAGCTATTGTGAATGTGCAGTCTCATAACAGAATTGCCTGTTGAATGATGCTAGAAGGCAGATAAAATGTTTCCATTCAAGAAACCAGTTTGGATCCAAAGCCCGAGAAGGGCTTTTTTTTTTCATTTCCCTCCGCAGAGGTAGCTTATATTGTTCCATGAATTAATGGAGATGTATTTGCTTCTTGGGGGAGGAACTGTTGACTTACAATGTATGTGTACAGTGCATAGAACAATGGGGCCCCAATCCTGTTTGGACATTCCATAATACTAATCAATTATTAGTAGCAGTATCAGAGGGGTAGCCGTGTTAGTCTGGATCTGTAAAAAGCAACAGAGAGTCCTGTGGCACCCTTAAGACTAACATGTATTGGAGCATAAGCTTTCGTGGGTGAATACCCACTTCGTCAGACGCATGACATAGTGTTAGTAGCATAGTGTTAGTAGAATAATAATGAATTCGAGAGCTATGAAGTTCTAAAAAAGTGTATTCTTTTGTTCACATTTGGAAATACAGACATAGAACATTTAATTAAAATCAGACTTAGTTTAATAAAGGGTAGAGGGTGCGTCTACAGCTATGCTCCTGCAAGAGACAGTGTATAGCTTTGCCACCATAGGACCAGGAGAGCAACCGAGCCTCAGAAAGGCTCCATTTTCCCCCACTTCCCCCTTGCTCCCATAGCAGGAGGGAGGGGTAGTAGTCAGCTACTTGTCCATACCAGCAGTGGATTACTGCACCAACCACACTGGTTCAACTGTGCTTTGCCTTTCTCATTTTGTTTTCTTTCTACTATCATATTATATCATATCACTGTAATATTTCAACATTAGCAAAACAAAGCATTTTGATAGGGTTTTTCATTGTTTCTGAATTGAATTATTTCAGAATTTCCCTTCTGTGGAAAAATTTCAACTTTCCATCCCAATTTCAGATAAAAACAAATTTTGAAAAATCAGAATTTCTCTTGGGATGGAAATTCTATTTTCAAGACAATCCTACTTATAACTACTTTCATAACACCTTATGCTGGGCTTTTTCTCTCCTTAAATAAACTCTTCAGAGGTGTTCCCTACCCCTACAAAAATGCAATCAATGCCTACGGCTACCACAATGGAGCTACCCTACAATCAACAAATGCATGTTCATGCAATGGTGACAAATAAAAATGGTTAGAAAACGGATTTTAATTTTAATCTTCCTATGGACTTGTTACAGAAGTAACAGCAAGAGGGGAGACACTAAAAATGATGGGGAAATATCTTGACAGATTCCTTTAAAAAAAAAAACCTACTGTATATTTAAATTTCACAATCTTAATTTTAAAGGGTCAAAAGCCAAGAATTTCTACATTAAATATTATGCTTCACTGTCTCTGTTTGCCCTCTCAAACTATATTGTTCATGGATTTAGATGTTAAAATGCACTAAAGAGGCCAGTGTTTTCATAGAAACCTTTGTTTCCCTTACAAGGTCACTGCTTCAGTGGACTGGAACAACAAAGTGGATTATTAATACCATGTAATCCTGAAGAGGTTAAAGATCTCTTGACCCATGAAGTTCACCGGTTTGTGAATCTGTAATTAGGATGTGGCTGATGAATACAGACATAGAGGAGCAGGGGTAGAGGAAGAGACTGTCAAAATAATAACACAAGTAGCGCTTCCTCTAAGCACCACAAATGCCTGCGTTTCTAATGTGATAAAGTTGGAGTCATTGTGATTTACTAAGAAAGAACAGTCCTTGCTTAGAATGCAGTATGAGGATTTCAAAGCAAAGAAGTTGTTTTAAGACTTTATAAAGTCCAGCCTCACACTTGGTGCCAAATACTGGAAGAGAGCCAGACTGTAACTAAGACTCCCAGTACCCTTAGGCAAGACTTTTGATTCATCCACTTTCCATCTTGTGCTACCTAGTAGTGGTCCATTGGGAGCATTCCTTGCTATGCAGAGACATAGGCCTTGGCTACACTGGCGCTGTACAGCGCTGCAACTTGCTGCGCTCAGGGGTGTGAAAACGCACCTCCCCAAGCGCAGCGAGTGCAGCGCTGTAAAGCGCCAGTGTAATCAGCGCCTGCAGAGCTGCACGCTCGCTCGCAGCGCTGCAAGCTATTCCCCTCGGAGAGGTGGAGTACTTGCAGCACTGCGAGAGAGCTCTCGCAGCACTGGCAGTGCGACTACACTCGCAGCAGCGCTGTGAATCCCCAACTGTAGCCAAGGCCATAGTAAAGAAATATACGCTTTCTACCTCCCCTACCCCAGCCCCTGTTATGTAGAGGCCGTGGATAAGTGCCCACCCTACATGTACGCAAGTTGTAGGCCTGCAAAAGTGTGACATCCAAACCTTGCTGTAAAGGAACACATGGTGTTTAATAGCATTAGGACTGACTGAACAAGGAGAATGGGACAAGGAACCAGGATGGGGAAGAGACAAGATTGGGGCAGACACAGGTTGGAGAGAAAGTGGCAGAAGGGGTCAGGGTTGGCAGAAGCAAGCAGAAGAGTCTGTGCCCACTAAAGGACACTCCCCTTCACAGCCTAGAGTGGAAACCAAGATTCCAAAGTCTCACAATCACTCTGCTGTCAGCAAATATCTGTGAAATTTACTGGCAAAGTGTGTGTCTCATCTACCTCTAGTGTTGGTCCACAGAGAGGATGACAACTTACTGTTGTTATCAGTTATGCTGTTAACTCAAGTGGCAGAGGTCCATGCAGTGGATCTAAAATTCAATCTAAAGGATATGAACCCTGCTGATCAGATCTGTGGTTGACAATATTATGTCACATGATGGAATTTCTGGGGTTTTTTTTTTTTCAGTTTGCTCTTTTAAAAATCTAGGAAATTATATACAAAATTATGTTAAAAACATTATTAAGGTTGCAAAGTCAAACACTCAAAAGTTAGGAGATGCCGGAATTAAGGTTGCCTGTCAAAATTAGTATATGTATGTTAATTAAAGTCTGTGCCATAATACAAATGCATAAGGTGGGCAAATTAAGGTTCTACAAGACACCTTTTAATGTAGTTTTTTGGGTGTAATGTTGTACGAAGCGCTATATCTTACAGCCTATCTCAAAATAGCTTCTCATAGAAAAGCACTTGAGTTTTAATAGACTTTTAACCCCCCAAAAAGAAAAGAAAAAATAAAAAAAAGGAACAGTATATAGATTCCTAGAGGAATTTTAAAACTGAAGGCCAGAGCCTCAGCTGGTGTAAATTGGCCTAGGTCCATTGACCTCATTGAGGATCTAGTCCAGAATCTATAAGGCCTGTACTATACCTTTTAATTCTTTAAAGTTATGTTGGAAAGAAATATAGACCCAGATATCAGGGTCACTTTACAATGATTCTAATCTTATTTGGTGTGCCCTCTGGCTTCTAAATATCTATTTTAAATAATTCACGTCTCCTTGCCTGACAATTTTTTCATTTAAACATCTTAATTTTGTGTGGCCCACCAAAATAATGTGTACCACTTTCCTAATGCTGACTACATCCCAGCGGGTAGCTAATACACTGTATTGAGAAGTGGGCACATCCCAGATGGCATCACTGATGCACAGCGTAGGAAGTAAACAGAAGAAGGTCATGTTGGCTTCTGCTCCATTGGAAACACAGGAGAGAAGGAAAGAAAAAACTGTTGCTGAACAGAAAATAACAAAAATGGAAGGGAAAGAAACATGATTTTCAATTAGCATCAAAGAGTATGTTACGAACAAAGGACAGTAAATCTATAGTATTAAAGGCTATTTAAAAGGAGCTGGCAATGTCCTGTTAAACTCTCCAGAGAGGCCTTAAAAAGTAAGTGCAAATAGAAAATAAGATTTATTATCAATTACAGTAGCTGAAACCTTCTCTCTGGGGGAATGCTATCAACTCCACTGTGGAAGGCATTAACATTTCTTGGAGCAGGGATGCTCACAGATCTTATCACTATGTAAACTGTTCCTGCAGAGGCCTTTTGCCAATAACAGTATCATTCTTAAACTAGTTTCTTTACAAGTGTCTATCCATTAAAAGTTTAAATCAAATATAATTAAGGTAAAAGAGCGAGTGATGTAAGCAGAGCTCTGAACAGACTCTATGGGAAGTTATCTAAAGAGGGATTTTTAACCTGGAAACACATTTTGAAGGTATTTTGAAGGTATCAGATGTAAACACAAACCTAATTCATTTCATGTGAGTGTCATCACGTGTCTTGCCACTTGTCAACTAATATATATTTGTGCTCATCCAGGATAGAGCATGTTGTTCTGGCTGGATGCTGGTTAGCAGGATTAGTTTTAAGGAGAATCAGTGCAAGTGATAGCTTGCAGTCCTGCTTTTGGGGATCTGAACCTCAGCTCACAGGTCGGCCAGGTCTCCTACCCCAGCAGTAGGACCAGAAGAGGAGTAACTCTGTGTCAGATATTTTCCTTATGGTAGTTTGGGGCTGTTGGGGGCCCACCGTTAAAAGTCATAATTTTGAAGGCTGACCAGAATTGCCCCCACGCACGAGGAAGAATATTAGCATTAATCAAAGGCAATGCTAGTGCATCTCTCACTCAGCAGTCATGGGGATATTTGCTGAAATTCTAGCAGGCCAGAAATCAGATGGATTGCCAGCTCTGCTACCTGTCACATGTCAGAAGGAGCCACAGCCATATCAAAGGTGGATGTGTTATGCAGAAGCATGGCTCTATAAATGCTGACTTCTCAAGCTGGCATTAGTTTTACATGGATGTCTGGAGGATGGTGGAAACCTGTTGATGCTGTTTCTCGGTCACAAGCTAGGCAGGAAGCTGCTCACAGATAGATATACCTTAATAAACATATTCCTTTTACTACCTAATCTTGGTCTGCCATGTGTGTGTTCCCTGCTGACACAAGGAATAATGTATTCCATCTAAAATCCAGAACATAGGATTGGCTTTGTGTTCCCTTCAGCCTGCCTGCCAGGATAGCTGTGGGGCACTTTAGTGGCACTGCTCAGAACTTGGGGACAAGAAGATATGGGTGGGAAATCCAGAACCTTTTCAGAAGATATACAGCTGCCCCATTGAAACCTGTTGTCCACTCATGGGCAAGAATGTAAGTGCATTATTAAAGAACTATTATTTTGGCCATTATTCCTTTAACACAATGTGTGTTTGGGGGACATATTTTAGTGCAAATTGGTGATAGCAGTACTCTTTCCATGGTGTCGGACTGGGATGTCATAAAGCACGATTATGACTTTACTACAGAATTGGGCAGAGCTATAACAGTGTAATTATACAGGTATAATGCCCGTATGGACACTCTTATTCCAGAACAAGAGTGCCTTTTTCTGATTTAACAGAAACTTGCTTTGAAAGTGTATAAACTAAACCAGAAAAAAAGCAGTCTTATACTAGTATACTTCTAATAAATTTCCCCATGTAGACAAGCCCTTAGTATTTCTGGTAGAGTAATCTGCTTTTTAGTATAAAAGATTCTCTTTTTACCTATTTTGTCTCAATTTGAGAAGTTACTGATGGGATTATACTGAAAGAACACTCAAGCAAATTGCCAGTTTGCAAGTTATTTGAAAGGGAGTAAACCAAGAGCTGTCAACCTAATTGCTATTAATTACAGTAGATCTTGACTTTTGTATTATTTTCTTAATTGGAAGGCGGTTTAGAAAACAATTAAGCATTAAATGGTGGCAAAGTCGTTAATTCTTCTTTATTATGCCTTACTATTTTTTTCATTATGGAAAATGTAAAAAAAACCTTCACCCCCTTGACCTAGTCCAGTCTCCACTATTAATGAGAGAATGGTTTTAGAATGTGAGACCATTGGGTATCTTGCTCTCTGATATAAATTATATCTGCTATAGCAGTACATTTGAATGTGTATATATATATTTTACAATGTTTTGGGCTATATACACATACATTCAATGTACTGCTATAGCAAGTACTCTCACTCTGTATTTAAAATTGTATGTGCTTTAATTTTCACATTTGTATTCAACTGTGGAAGCAGAAACCTAGGGGTAGGTATTCATTACCGTGCTAAAAGAAACTGCTTCAAAGGAGTATGTTTATTTCCACCCACAGATGGGAATAGGGCCCCTTTGGAAGGCAATGGTATGGTATGCTGAAGCTAAATTTATGGACTGAAATCTTAAATTTTCATGGGATGGGAAAACTATTTCCCACCCAGCGCTAGTCCTAAACTGTAGTCCCACTTCTGCTACTGAATGGACGTAATATTTTGTACTCACACAGCATTTTACAAACATCATGTGATGGGGAAAGGTTCCAGGCAACAAAAATCACAGATTACACATTGCTAGATACTGTAAGCAACACAAAGGAGATATAGTGATGATTAAACACAGACCTTAGAAAATGCCTCTTTAAAACAGACAGGATGTAGAAAGCAAGCAAAGCATTTGTTTTCATTATGCAGAAAAGACAGGGGACACATATCTTCTAGTAATATTTTGAATAATTATTTGAAGCAATTAACAGATTGCAAATAAACAGTGTAAATAGAAGCTTTATGGGTAAAGATACATTCTTAGGATTTCATTGGCTGCTTGTCTCTTGGCAGAAGACAGTTCTCCAGTTCGTTTAGGTTTCTGTACCAACCGCTGTTCCTTATCACAAACTGAAGCAGTACACTCAGTTCAGAGGATTTAGGAGAGAAAGCATCTCCTCCATGCCCCTCTATCCATCTCAGCCACACATGATGGGGAATTATTGAGTTATTTATTGGACTGTGGATCAGAACTATTTGATGCTAAATAGTTCTTTTCAGCAGATGAGATGCTTCAGTGCTTGGAGCCCACTAACTACAGAAGAGTTGTTAGTGTATATCAACCAATTTCCTTCTTAGCAGGTGCTGTTCTTTAAAAAAAAAAAACACGGGTGGTAGGGAAGGCAATTTATTTCTCATTTACCATCAAATGCACTGGTGCATATGTTTGTTGGATGTACTATTTCATGGTGAGCTGCTCTTCTGATACACTTAAATGGATTATAGTATTTTGAATGTTTTTATTAACAAAAAAAAGTAGGAAGAAATTCTGTACGCATAGATGCACAGCCAAACTATTTTATTTTCCAGCTCTTGGAAAGGGTACTGGAATACAGATGTGTACCAAAGGCATCCTTAGGCCTGTGCAACTGGCACCTATATGACCACATGGGGCATCCCTCCTTCAGGAGGTCCTGCATGCACATATGTAACTCTTCAACCACAGTGCCATTGATCTAATAACAGGGTGTTGGGTGAGGATTCTTTTTAGTCAAAAAACCCACTCAGTCTGTATCTCTGACCCACTATATCGCATCATCATACTGAGGTTTTAAGCGTAGAAATGGATTTGTGTTCACCTAGAGATAACCCTCTGTCTAAACTCCTGTTGGGGTTAAGGAGTGTTATTCATATAAATCACCCAAGCATTCAGGGAGAATGGATTCCACTGAATCCCTAATTTTCATTGTTCTTTCTTCATCTTTGTCCCCCTCTCCTTAATCAGTCCAGGGCAAACTGTTTCAAAGTTCCTTTTCCTTGTCTGGAAGAAAAGTATTTTCAGATAGTTTCCCCTTAACCAGTGGACATGGGGTGGAATACTATGCCAGACCAACTCTTTACAGGAGACTAAGTGCCCCTCATCTGTAGCATTTCATCCTGATCTGCTCGTTCATTTAGATCTGCTGGTTTTGCTGAGGCTGTGGTCAGTTGGGTGAACTTAGTCATGGATAGGTGAGTTTCTGGGTAACTGAGAAGAGATCAAAATACAACGCAGGGAGAGAACTGGACGTTTCCATTTCTGGTGGCTTCTTACCTTTGGTGAACAACATAATGAGGAATTAGGAAGTTCTCTGTCTTCAGGAAATGGAACAAGGTTCTGGCTAGGTGTGTCTAGTCAGGGGCTCCTGAAGTTGACAAGGATTGAGATAATCTGTTTAGGAAACTTGAATGTCTATAACATTTGAGCTCTGAATACCATGATATTCATGTTAATGTTTATCTGGGCTTATGCACATGTCTAACATCACATGGAATTTTCATGTGTTCCAGAAACCAAGACAAATAACTAAGACCTCCAAACATCAGTGCAACAATGTGCTGGGTCATTAGTCTGTTTTCTGAACCAAATTCAGCTGAGGTTTGGAAAAAGATCCCAGGCTTTGCACAATAAACTGCTGACAGCATATAAAAAGGGAGCTTGTTCTGTACTGTAGATGAAGAAATATAAACAGTTATTCACATTTCAGGCTTAGGGTATTTGTTAAGGTTCTTACAAAAGAAAAAGCCTCCTGCCCAGCCCCCGAGCTCCTGTCCCGGGAGCCTAGCCCCTGGCCCCTTCCCTGTTCTTCCCCCTCCCCCGCAGCCTCAACTCACTGTGCCGCCGGCGTAATGCTCTGGGCAGCGGGGCTGTGAGCTCTTGCCCGGCAGCACAGCTGCAGAGCCGGCCTGACCCGGTGCTCTGGGCGGCACGGCTGTAGCGCTGCCAGCCACCGGTGATCCAGGCAGCGTGGTAAGGGGGCAGAGGGAGTTGGATATAGGGCAGGGGAGTTCGGGGTGGTGGTCAGAGGGCAGAGCTGTGGATAGGGGTCAGGGAGGTCAGAGGGCCAAGAACAGGGGGGTTGAATGGGGGCAGGGGTCCTGGGGCAGGCAGTGAGGAAGGAGGAGGGGGTTGGATGGGGCGGCAGGGGGCAGTCAGGTGGGGGTCCGTGGCCGGTCAGGGGACAGGGATGGATGGATGGGGCAGGGATCCCGGGGGGGTGGGAGGGGCGTCAGGGGGCAAGAAGCAGAGGGGGGTTGGAAAGGGGCAGGGGCTGGGCCATACAGTTTCAGAAACCTGATGTGGCTCTCAGGCCAAAAAGTTGCCTGCCCCTGCCCTGGAACTTTTGGCTAGCCACATCCTCAGCTAGTGTTGTTTAACATTTAGTTTAGACCCTTTTAAGGTTTCTCCATCATTACGTAGTATGGCAGCACTACTTACAAGGAAACCAGTGGGACTAATTCTGGAATAAGGTATCATTCAGCATGAATTAAGAATCTGGCCATATATATCTGGTGGAAACAGCCCTCTGATTCCAAATATCTACTTTTTAAAAAAATAATCCCCTCATGCCACTTCATTTTAACAGTGTTAACACTCTCTTACACAATCTCTGTGCCCTGAAGGGGCCTAATCCTAAACCCATTGAATTGATGACCCCCACTGACTTCAATGGGTTATGTATCTGACCCTATATGAAATAACAAATCTATTTTAAGAGCTGCTCTCTGAAATAACCATAATACTTAGCATGTCAGAAGGTATTTTAGGCCCATTTACAGATGGGAAAACTAAGACAGAAAGGTTTAAAATGGAACTTCCTTAGGGTGGGGACTGTCTTTGTGTATACTATTACACCGAGCACATTGTCAGCATTAAGCACATAAATAATTGGCTAAGCAAAACAAGATGCTACATTCTGCTTGATGGCATTTCTCTGTTTCTCTCTAATGTGATTTGTTTTGAATGCCTCATCTGGTTCAATCCAAAATATTAGGTATCAATGGACAGAACCTATTGATTTTGGTGAAAATCGGAAAACCAAACTCAGAAATAGAGAACACAGTGCATACCTGGCACATGGTTAGCGGACCCAGCAGCTTCAACCAGTTGTCTATATAGATTGACATATTAGCTGACATTTACACCTTCCAGTATAACAATACTCCCCCACCAAGTCTCCATTCTGCCCATTCTCCCAATAGAGTGTAACACCCTGAATGACTTATCCCCCAAACAGAAAAAAGAAATAATAATGGCAATGACAGGGAGAGGCACACAGAGCCTCTGGAATGGGGGAGAACGGGGGACCCTCATATGGGGGAAGGAGTGAATGGAAGGACACAAAGCATGAGGCAGAACAGGTAACAGGGGAGCACATAACGACCCTGACATGGGAGGTGAATGAGGGGGAAGCAGGGACGGCTCCAGGGTTTTTGCCTCCCCAAGCGGCGGGGAAAAAAAAAAGCCGCGATCGGTGGCAGCTCCACCGCGCCACTTTCTTCTTTGGCAGCAGGTCCTTCCCTCCAAGAGGGACCGAGGGACCCGCCGCCAAATTGCTGCTGAAGAGCCCGATGTGCCACCCCTTCCCCTTGGCCGCCTCAAGCACCTACTTGCTGGGCTGGTGCCTGGAGCTGGCCCTGGGGGGAAGGGAGAAATGGGGAGCACATAGAACCCATGAAAGGAGGTGGGAGAATGGGGACCCTGGTATGGGGACAGGGAAAATGGAGGACACACAGAGACTCTGGCATGTGGCGGGGGAGAGAGGGGGTACAAAGAATCTCTAGTATGAGGGAGGGCATGGGGGTATTGCAGGGAGTCCCTGAAATAGGGGGGAGATGGGAAGATGGCACACAGGGAGGTTGGGAGATAGCAGGGATGGAGGAAGGCAAGAAGCCCCTGAAGTGTGCAGTGAGTTTGGCCTACAGATGCTATGAAGTATGCATGTTTTTCTTTCAGGATATTTTCACATCACCATCACAATCAATTTTATTCTCATCTAAATCTTTTTGGAGCTTTCCTTTCTCTATCTGATTTCTTTCCGGCTAAGCAGGAGGGTCTCTTTCAGTGGTCTCCTGATGAGGATCAATTGTTTCTAAGGAGTCTTTTAGCTGGGATAACCTTCACCCATCCTGTCACAACTCTTCCAGCCCCAGCCTCCACAGCTACGTTCTCAGTTTCTGGGGGCAGCCAAATTAAGATTTCACCTCCCAGATACTTCTCAGAAGGTCCTGAGCTCTGAAAAGTCATTTACACTTAATAAGTTGGCTAATTGATCCTACATGAGCAATGAAATGTCCGATCCTCTAGTATGTAACATGCGGTGATGCTTCCTGGGAGTACCCAGGACTGGCAGGTACCTCACTACCACCTGCCCTTAGTGTGAGGAAACCTTGTCTGTGCCTGCCACAGATCATTTCCTCAACTCCACCAGCCTCTGGAAACACAAGCACTGCCTTCCAGACCTCTACAGGGCTCCCTCTTTTTTTTTTTACAGGTTAACTATAGAACCCAGAACCTGAGTCCTTTGAGCATCCCCCTGGAGTGTCAGGCATCTGATCCATTGGACACTCACAGAATTCCCAGATCCACCACTCCCAAAGGAACAGTACACCCCAGTTTACCAGTGACACTTTAGATCACAGCACCACTTAACACACAATGCTTAGAAATGTTTATAGTAAAAACAAGAAGTTTATTTACCAAAGAACAGATTCAAATGATTGCAAGTAGAAATGCTGGACATAAACAGTTACATATAAAACAAAATTGTAACATGTTTATTAAGACTAGGTTCTAAAATGTAAGACAACCCCTTGTCAAATAAAGTTTAGCTTTTAGTTTTCCAGGGGTTTTCAGCCAGACGTGGCTGTGATCCTTTTTTCATGAAGCAAACACACTGTCAGCTCGCTTTCACAATGAAGGATGCAGAGTGTGCCTCCATCCCTATAGTTATTACACTTCAAAAATCCATTGTTTTCACTTGCAAACAGGATTCCCTCCTGCTGGTTTATTTCTTCCTGTAAATTCCCTCTCTTAAACATTTCACAATCCCTTCATTAACATTCAGCTCAGACTGTAAATGGGTGTCCACTGTGAGCCATACAATACTCAATTTACACATAGCCAGACAGATCGATAAGCATCTTCTTGAAATAAATTTGTTTATCGCCTTCTGGTGACCAGTCCCAGTTTGCAGACCTCAAAAACACAATTTTCAGTATATGTACATAACTCCTTACATATTGCCCATATGTACATTTCACAATGAGTATGATAACTTGTGTGACACAGGCTTTCAGCAGAGACCTTACACGACACCCTTTGGCAAACTAGTATGTAGATACCAGACCCAGAGATGGAATGAATTCCATCATCTCAACCCTATACTCACTGCCCTATGTCATCTGATCTCTGCCCTCATCACCAGTGATGGTTCTCATTACAAAGGGTATCATCTCACCATGACAAAGCACTCGATGAAATGATGCTGTCACACAAGCTGCAATAGCATGTTGAGCACTTTTGGCTGGAAACACAAACCAATGTTTAGCAAGTGGAAAAAGACAGAACTGAGAGGAAAGAAATGCTATTTGCAAGCTTCTAAAAGGGGGTAACTAACAATGGAGTCCTACTAAACACACTATAAAAATTACTTGATCGTGCCTACCAAACAGTTAATGTCTGGTGTCTCATCTATGACAAAATTTATTTGAATTTGAATTTAGGTGTTGGAATCTCTTCAGTATCTGAAGAACTGTCTTCATGCTCTATCTACTGTAAAAAGAACATGCAATGTGCAATGAATTGTTTGGGGATCATTAAGAGACTACAGATGAAGCTTTTCATTTCTAGATCATCAGTTCAAAGCTGGCTCCCATCCTAGTAACCAAAAATCATTATTAGCTGATACCACTTTGGTGCTATGTGTAGAATGTATTGGTAGGCAGAGTCCAGTGCTGAGTGGATAAACATCCACATAATAAAAAACACCATCATAGGAAAAATCCTATTTGGCAGACTTAGCAAAGAATGGGTCCATCAATGGCTATTAACCAAGATAGTCAGGGATGCAACCCCATGCTCTTGGTGTCCCTAGCTTCTGACTACCAGAAGCTGGGAGTAGCTAACATGGGATGGATCATTCAATAATTGTCTTGTTCTGTTCATTCCTTCTGAGGCACCAGGCATTGGCCATTGTTAGAAGACAGGATACTGGGCTAGATGCAGGGCCGGCTCTAGGATTTTTGCCCACCCCCGGCCCTGCCTCAACTCCGCCCCTTCCCCAAATCCCCAGCCCTGCCTCCTCCCCCCAGGCTCTCAAGCCTAGGAGGGAGGGAGGGGGAGAAGCGGCGCCCGCGCCGCGGCCACTCAGAGTCTCCCCCTCCCTCCCAGGTTTGAGAGCCTGGGACGGAGGGGGAGACTCCGAGTGGCACGGGCACCGCTTCTCCCCCTCCCTCCCAGGCTCCCAGGCCTGGGACGGAGGGGGAACAGCGGCACGCGAAACGGCGTTCGGGATCTCCCCCTCCCTCCCAGGTTTGAGAGCCTGGAAGGGAGGGGGAGACCCCGAGCCGCCACGGCACGCGAAACAGCTGATTCGCGCGCCGTGGCGAGCTAGGGCAGCCGGGGCACATTTTTAGGGGCGGCATTCTGGCACCGGCCACGCCGCCCCTAAAAATGTGCCGACCCAAGCACCAGCTTGTTTTGCTGGTGCCTAGAGCCGGCCCTGGCTAGATGGACCTTTGTTCTGACCCAGTATGGCCGTTCTTATGATTGAATGAGCATGGGGAATGAACTATCCACTACCCTCTCACCTAGTAGGCAGTCATGGCTGAGGAACATTTGGTGGGGGAAAGCTTTTACTGGCATTTTGTTAGCTGTACCAGGTAATAAGAGGACTTTAGTCTCCATGGCTATCAATATGACACTAACAGTTTGTGACAGTTCATGCAGATGAGATTTGTTGTGCTACCATCCTGATTCAGAGTGTAGAAAGAGGTTTTATTTATGCACCAGTCAGTAATGTCTTCTGCCGGTAGACTTCTTTGTGATGACCACTGTTCAGAACATCAGTGATTTCTATCACATGTACAATATATCATAAGCACTTTTTAAAGAATATAAACAATTTTAGGAGTAGGGAAAAGCCAAAACCTTCCTGCCCTTGTTTGATTTATCTTATACCAATTTACTGCTTCTTCACCATATACTTCAGTCCTCCTTCAGAAGCAAATCTTCTGGATGCCTTGATATACAATGTTGCAATTGCCAGTACTTGATAACTTATGCCATATCTATTATCTTCTGTGTGAACTAGATATTCCTGAGGACACTTTTCAGTCCTAGTTTCTTCCATTTTTCTGTTATGTTCCTTAGCATATGAGTCACTTAAAAGTGTGAACAATTAACAGCAACTACAGCAATCCCTTTTCATAAATTCAGATTTGTATTTTTTTAAAGCTAGGTCATCTCATAAATTCTGGTGGTAAGAATGGTTCTGAAATGACATGGAAGTTAAAATAAGGTAATTGATGAGTGAAACTATTGCATACTTCCTGCAAGAGACTGATTAAAAACTGCCTTCCCAGCCTTGAATAGTTGGAGAAATGGTGAACAAATTATTTTTGTTTTAATGTGCCAGAGGTGCTTGCCAAGAAAAAAAGACTTTTTGTATTGCCATCTCCTCCTCGCTCCCTATTTTAATTACTAGAACTTGGCACCTGATCCTGCAGAGAACCATACAAAAGCCACACAGTCTAGTTCTTCCCAGACTGAGATAAAGAAGAAAAAGAATTAATTAAAGCCATTTGAAATCTTTTGAGTGAGTTTCCGTACATATCCATTGTTCTAGTTTCTGCACAGCAAGTATAATTGCATATGGTCATAAATTACAAACAACTCCTTGCCTTGATCTCCCAACCATATTCTCTCTCTCTTTCTTTCTCTCTCTCTTATTCCCCATTATACAAGACCATTAAGAATAAGATTCCTAAATTATGAGTAAGTCAATCAGGAGACAGAGAGAATGGGTACCTTCATGTATTTTGCATACAGCACTCTCATTATGGATAACACATTTAGCACATACTGGTTTATACAATGCTGAGGATCAGTGCTACTAGGGTCTACATACTGTTATTTTAGGCACAAAAGAGCATTGTATTGTTTTCATTTCCCTTTTCACTTTGCCAAAAATGTTAAATAGCCAACCCACACATACAAAGGAGGGTATCGATGGCTTGAAAATGTTTCCAGTAGCTATGAAAACACTGGTAGAAGTAACTGAATATATATTGGCCCAGATACTCTTCAGGACTGAGATCCACTTGGCATGGGGTTGGGGGACATTAGAGAGCTAGTTGTGGCCTAGAGGCTAATGTTACTTATGCTATCTGGCTGTGATCCCTTTGGGACCATACACCTGCAGAGGATTGCCAGAGTGCACCATGCTCCATCCATAGAACCTCTGCACACCCCCAACTATCCCCTGTCCCTGGACCAGATGTGAGTATTAGTGCAAGGCATAACTAAACCAGCCCTGTTACAGCAGCCTTACAGCTCCTGTACACTGGGACAATTCCTAGTGCTGCCCCTTTTTGTCTGGAATGCAAGAGAGAATGTGGCCCATTGTATTTGCCATTCTTTTGACGCCAGATGGAAAGGCTGGGGAACATTATGGAAGGACAGTAAATGAGCTCAAGTGTCTTCAGCTTCCGGGGGTGGGGAGAGAAGGGGAAGAAGAAACATCCTTTTCCTGCACAGCTGCTGACCAACAGAAACAGTCCTCTGAATCCAGCCCTGCAGAACCTCCACGATGAAGCCAAGAAAACTAGCAGTGTTGTAGAGTTCACTTACAATCCCCAAACTCTACCTAGGGTCATCAGAGGGTTTGCAAAACTTTCATTCAAACTTAAGTTGAGTACCAGGCAAACCTGAGCTGAATTCTGTGTGAACCGCCTCCTTCCTTACACCATCCAAAGAGATGTATGATTTCTACTCAAAACCCAGCAAAGCTCAGCGAAGTCATGTAGTTTTAATCCAACACAATGACGTTTTGTCCTTCATCAGTTTTGGCCACTTCTAGTTCTTCCATCAGTCCTTTTCCCACTCTGCATTGAGACTGCAGGGAAACAGCATTCAAAAGCAGACAAGGCAGAGAGAGAGAAGGGGAGTCACTAACTTGACTTCTGCCTTAGCACAGAGGATTAAGCTCTAAGGTAACTGCCACAGGCCTTTGAACACTGTATGGGACTGAAAACATCAAGGATGGGTTTGTAACACAAGAGAGAGACAAAAAGGGGCAGTAGACAGCTATAGGCGAGCTACTCCTTTAAATCTTCTTTGTGCTGGATTCATCATTCCCTGCCTCTGTCCCTATTAACTCGTGGGAAAAGGATCAAACAGTAGCAGGCCAGAGTATTGTATGCTCAGATACTATGCCCCATGCTATAGCAGCAGGTACAGAGTGATGCCGAGTAACACAATCGGCTGTATTAAGATGGCTGCACTGGGTATAGAAGTGGGTATATACCGGGGTCAGCAACCTTTCAGAAGTGGTGTGCCAAGTCTTCATTTATTCACTTTAATTTAAGGTTTCGCGTGCTAGTAATACATTTTAACATTTTTAGAAGGTCTCGCTCTATAAGTCTATATTGTATAACTAAATTATTGTTGTATGTAAAGTAAACAAGGTTTTTAAAATGTTTAATAAGCTTCAGTTAAAATTAAATTAAAATGCAGAGCCCCCTGGACTGGTGGCCAGGACCTGGGCAGTGTGAGTGCCACTGAAAATCAGCTCACATGCCGCCTTTGCCATAGGTTCCCTACCCCTGGTATATACTATATATGCCTCTGTGAGCACCCTTTTGTGTCATAGGAGCTACAATTCATTTGCCAGCTTCCAAGATATTCTTTCCATCAGGCCCATTATTGACACGCTGCTAGAGCTCTCTGTCTAACTGCACTCACTGTGTTAGTGCCCAGTTTGTGTCGAATGGCCTGTCTACTTTAGGAGATTATAGGCTGACTGCAGGAAAGAAGGGCAAGAAATCAGCTAGAATCTGCACCACTTTCATATTGCTAGCTTCTGCTGCAACCCTGCTATTTGGACAGCTTCATGCAGTAATAAATATAGAGCAGGGAACACCAGCAAGGGGATTTTTATCAGGCAATGGTAAAGGATGAGGTGTCCATAATCTAGGCTCCCTGTGGTATTTCCCCTTATGAGCTTTATCTCATGTGTTTAGCAGTATGTGTAATCCCCTGTCAAAAAAAAAGTTTTCCCCCTTCTATCTCCTTTGCTAATGATACCAAAGAGCTTCCTGATGGGAGTCTGTAAATGAATCACGTTTTAGACCTGTCAGGCTTCCATACCCTTTATTAAAAATGATGATGAACTGCAATGTATGGTTACCTGAGCTGAAAGCAAATTGGCTGCATTTGTATGAGAATCCAACACAGAAGCTGTCTGAGCATTGGCCAGAGTTGTAAATATTGCAAGCAGTGTGTGGAGAAGCAATCATTTAGATTCTGCAAAGGAGGGGGTAGAAAAACCAGGACTGGCTAATGCCAACTATTGATTGAATAAAGAACTATTCACAAGATGTTCCTGATAAAGTCAATCTCCTCTCTCTCTCTTCTTTACTCCACTTGCCTTTCTCCTAAAATAGTGAAGTTTTTTTATTAATGAAGAATCTGCGCCTGCACTGACTGACTGTTGTTTTCTAAGATCCCAATCTAACCCAAACTGCCTCCCCAGAGGCTGCACCTTGGAAGCTCTCTTCTTGAAAAGACTGCTTCCAGTGCTGGAGGGGAGGGGGTCAGACGCCCCTCCATAGCAGCCAAACAACACAAGCTTTAGTAGAGGCTCTGACATTTCAGTTCAATGTTGGCTGGTTGGCTTTGAAAACCTCAACTTTACTTCCTCTTTTATTTAGTTTTTTTCATGCCTGCATGATTGCACCTTATTTTTTAAAATACTTCATTTTCAATACGGAGTCTATGCCTTCAAAATGTAGGGGTGTGATTTCACATGGAAAATGTGTGCATAACTTGCATCTAATTTGCATGCACAGTTATTATAACTTATGTGCACAAATGGGCAAGGGCATAGGGAAATGTCTCTAACTTGCCATTTGTGTGTGTAAGTTTGGTGTGCACTTGCACTTGGATTTTTTTTTTCTGCTCCTTAAGAAAGGCCAGGTTTGAGGAACCACCAGGGAGCTTTTGTCTGAGCTGAGAATAGGGAATTTCCTAATTGCTTCTGCTCTCCAGCTCTGAATGGGACCACTTGCTCTGTGCTCTTCTTAACGTTGCCTGAGGGTGATCTAAGGAGGCACATTGCTTCCACTCACATGGAGCAGATGGCAGAGTTCCATGGTCAGGACTCCCAATGGCGGATTGGGAGAATAACAAATACCCAGATCTGTATGTGTACCTTATTCACTGCTTGTAAAGATGAAGAAAAATAAAGCAGCTGATTTGGAAAGGTTATACTTTTTCACTACATTGACACATTTAATGACACTGAATTAGGGAAGAGGGTAATGAAATGGGGCACACAAAAGCCTGCAGTTGTCTACTATCCTGAAGTAGAAGGCATTGAAATATTTCCCTGTAGAATTATAAGGAAAATTGGTTTCACAGGCATAAAGAGAGAAACACTGACTAAGCAAAGCTGTTGTTACTCAGTGGCCTTTCGGAGCTTAGTAGGGTATAGTTTGACCCCTTTGGGATGCCCAACAAGGTAGTTAGTCTGGCTGAAAACAGCTTTTATTCTACTAATATACAACCTCTTGAAATCCATCAGGAAACTGGGAAGTATTCCCATTCCTCGTCATTCACAATCAGGTGCTTAAAATGATCAGAGGCTGGGTAAATTTTACAAAGGTAAGGCATCTATAGAAGAATTTCTCAGAAGACCAAATCCATACTTGTTTCCCTAACTCTTTGCCAGGAGTTATTTTTTGTTGCCTATGTTATTCCTCTTCCATTGTTTAGTCTATTAAGTATTAAGACTATGTGGCGATTGATTCTCCCCTCAAGGTATATATGACTCACATTAGTGAGCTACCATGGTAGGAAAAGGGGGAAGAGTAGTTCATAAAGCCTCTCATACTAGGACAGACCATTCTGAACTAATCATCTGAAAGTACAGTACCAGCCGCAATGAGGCTTTGAGCCTGATAGAGGCTCTGAGCCGGTTACTACCACAATACAAATAGACTGGGATTTGTAAAGGAGCCTAAGGTTGTTAGGCACCAGATCTTTAAATATTCTAAAGATGCAGATAGGCACCAACTAGAATACTCTTAAGTGCCTAGGTGTCATAAGGTCATAGAGTTTAAGGCCAGAAGAGACAAATAGATCCTCTAGTCTGACTCCTGCATTTCACCAGCCACCACCACTACCCGCACACGAAACCCAGCAACTGAAATTAGACCAAAGCATTACAGCCTACAGGAGACTGAAATATTATGTGCCAAAGGAAGAGAACAGGAGGGGCCATGGTGAATCAGTGCCTGAGGCCCTTGTGATGACAGGGAAAGATTAAGTGAGAGAGATGCAGATAATCCTGGCAAGTGACCCACACTCCATGCTACAGAGGAAGGAGAAACCTCCTCAACTCATTGCCAGTCTGACCTGGGGGGAAACTCTTCCCAACCCCACATATGATGATCAGTTAGACCTTGAGCATGTAAGCAAGAACTAGGCAGCCATGAACCTGAGAGAGAGAATGCTGGGTGACACCTCAGAGCCCCGACTCTCCCTGTTCAGTGTTGCATCTCCAGCTGTGGCCTTCCCTGATGCTTCAGAGGAAGGAGACGAACAAAACAGAATACATTTGGGGGCTGTGGGGAAGGGATCCCTTCCTAACCCCTTCAGGGGCTGGCTGAAGCCTTGAAGCATGAGCTTTTAGGAACGTAAGACATAAACCAGAAGGGATCACCCAGAGCTGCTGAGTCTGCCCCCCATCATCACAAACAACTCCATCAGACAATCCCACTCATCAATTTGTCTCTCTCTCTCTTAAATCAAATTAAGTTGTTGGTCCCCACAACCCATTTTGGGAGGCTGTTCCAGAAATTTACTCCTCTAATGGACAGAAATCTTCCAATTTCCAGCTTGAATTTGTTTTTGGCCAGTTGATGCCTATTTGTTCTTCTGCCAGCATTGTCCTTTAGCTTCAACAAATCTTCACCCTCCCTGATGTATTTATAGAGCACAATCATGTGCCCTATCAGCCTTTGCTTTGCTAGGCTAAACAAGACATGTTCTTCCAGTCTCCTGTCTAACTCTCAATGGGAAAATTCAAGTAGACATCTATCTGCATCTTTAGCTGCCTAGGTAACTACCACTAGCTTTTAAAATCATACATTTTGAAGTAACTTTTACAGGAGTGGATGGCTCTTTTCTCAGGTCACCTTTTGAGGACCACTCAGCACTGAAGAGCAGCCATTCTGACCCATTGTTTTCAATCCTGTTTCATCACTATGCATCTTTCTCATTTGGCATCAACAGAATGTATGCATCTGATATTCTGTCATAGATCTCCTCTAGTCATTGTAACATTCACTTCAAATTAACATTCCGTAACACAAGAGAGTAGCTGATCATATTTTCCTAATTACTCTTTTCTTTTGTGTTTGTGGTTAACAAGCAGCCCTGTGCGGATTGAAATAACCCTTGTAAATTGTACCACAGCATCTGGAAGAAAACTGTTAGTACCCAGTAGAGGGAGAGGAAAGAAATAGCACATAGTACAACTTGGTTCATCTTTAGATTAGAGGATTTCAAAGTGAAAAAAATCAATACCACACAGCAAGCCCTGGATTCTAGGAGAATGTGTTTTATTATTCGAGGACTTGTGTTTACATCAAGACCCTCAGTGGACTTTTGAAAGAATACTTTAGCTCTCTGTCAGGCTAGGTTGAGCCTAGAGCCAGATTTTCAACACCTGAGGCAAAATAAGCAGAATGTAATAGGCCAATACAACTGTGTGAGAATCCCCAAGAACCCTGGAAAAAGTCTATTCTGACTGCTGTTCTGGCAGGAGCAGCCTCTGAAGAACGCAGAAGGAAGAGAGAGAAAGTTAGGGAAACAATGTTGTTAAAACTTTGTGATGACCACTAAGGTCTCTCTCTCTCTCACCATCCTCCTCCCCTGCTACCCAAAATGAATTTCAATGAGTAATGTCAATGAGCAACTTAGAAATAATCTTATCTAGCCAAAGTCTTTCAAAATGTTTCATTTGTTCTCAGCACAAAATGTGTGACTATGTCTGAATATTATCAACCTTTGGGTTACATGTACCTATGTATGAAACAACATATAGATATTGGGCTTCATTGTGACAAGGCTCTCAGTAGTCAGGTGGGGGTGTAAGAGGTGCAAGCCATTCTATTGCACAGCTCAGGAGTCCAGGAAGGAGGGGAAGAGAAGACTCCACATGAGCACTATCCCCTCCCATGAATAACTGGGTTAGATGAGAACAGGCGTGGGAAAAGGCAGGGAGTAGATTGAACAATGGCACCTGTGATGGGGTGGATCACAGAAACCATCTTGGGAACTGCCAACTGATGTGCCAAGACTACTTCGGCCCTTGCTTTCCCTGCCAGCTCAGGACTCCAGCACCTTGTCTTGCTGAGCCAGACATGCCCATCTGCTCCAACACTGACCCAGGGTCTGAATTACGTGCCCCAAAGCTGCAGACTTAACTAAAAGCAGCTTACAGAAGTGTTCCTGTCTTTAACACTCAAATACCCAACTCCCAATGGGGTCTAAACCCCAAATGAATCCATTTTACCCTGTATAAAGCTTATATGAGGTAAACTCATAAATTGTTCGCCCTCTGATAGAGAGACATGCACAGCTGTTTCTGTCTCCCCCCCCCCCCGGTATTAATACATACTCGGGGTTAATTAATAAGTAAAAAGTGATTTTATTAAATACAGACAGTAGGATTTAAGTGGTTCCAAGTAGTAACAGACAGAACAAAGTGAATTACCAAGTAAAATAAAATAGAACGCACAAGTCTATGTCTAAGAAACTGAATACAAATAAAATCTCACCAGTTCCAGTAAGCTTCCTTTTACAGACTAGTCTCCTGCTAGTCTGGGTCCAGCAATCACACCCCCTGTAGTTACTGTCCTTTGTTCCAGTTTCTTTCAGGTCTTCTTGGGGGTAAAGAGGCTATCCCTTTAGCCAGCTCAGGACCGGCTCCAGGCACCAGCCCACCAAGCTTGTGCTTGGGGCAGCACCTGGAGGGGGGCGGCGCGGTGTGGTGCTCCGGCTCTGGCCGCCGGGGAGAGCGGAGCCGCAGTGGGCTTGCCGCCCTCCCCCGGCGCTCTGGCCGCCGGGGAGAACGGGGCCGCGACTGGGCTCGCCACCCTCCCCATGGCGCTCTGGCCGCCAGGGAGAGCGGAGCCGCAGCGGGCTCGCCACCGGGAAGAGCGGAGCCGCAGCGGGCTCTCTGCCCTCCTCCCGGCGCTCTGGCCACCGGGGAGAGCGGAGCCCTGGCTGGGATCTCCGCCCTCCGCCCGGCGCTCTGGCTGCCGGGGAGAGCGGAGCCGCGGCCAGGCTCTCCACCCTCCTCCCGGGGCTCCGGCCGCCAGTGGAGCCGCGGCGGGCTCACCGCCCTCCCTCCGGCGCTCCAGCTGGTGGGGGAGAGCGACCCGCGTCTCGGCGCCCTCCCCTGCCGCGCTCCGGGGGGTGGGGGTGGGGGGGGCGGTGGGAGGCTTTTTTGCCTGGGGCGGCAAAAAAGCCAGAGCCGGCCCTGAGCCAGCTGAAGACAAAATGGAGGGGTCTCCCAGGGGGTTAAGTAGACTTTCTCTTGTGGGTGGAGACCCCCTCCTTACTCCTATGCAAATCCAGCTCCAAGATGGAGTTTTGGAGTCAGATGGGCAAGTCACATGTCCATTCATGACTCCATTTTTACCAGCCAAGCCACATTCCTGGGAAGGCTCAGATGTGGATTGGCATCTTCAAGTTCATTGTTGGATTAAGTGGTTTTTGATTGGGCACTTAATTTGCACTTTTCTCAAGAAGCTGACCAAATGCTCTACTAGGCTAGTTAAAATCAAGCCAGTACACAGCCAATATTCATAACTTCGAATACAAAAATAATACACACATACAAATAGGATGAATACATTCAGTAGATCATAACCGTTACATAGATACGTTACATGGCATATGTAGCCTAAAACATATTCCAGTTATGTCACATATACAATCATAAGCATATTCCATAAAGCCTTATGGGGGGCACCGTCACAGCACCATCTCCTCACTTCCATGCACCGGACAGTCAAGTTGACTGGGTACAAGAAAGGGAGTATGCTATGTTTGGCAATGGGCCAGCACAGCATACCCCACCTCGTGCAACATACGAGCTCGAGGGAATGGAGGCTCCGAGTCACAAAACCTTTATGGAATTCCCACTGTAAAGTGTCAGGGCCAAACTCTCTGTCAGTGCAAATTAACACAGGTCTATTGATTTCAATAGAACTGCACCAATTTCTAACAGCAGAGAATTTGGCCCTCCCTCTTGCCTATAATTATCTAGGGCACATATTGGACACACTAGACTTACTATAGCAATTATGTTAACTTTCTCTTTTAATTACCAAGATTTAATTACTTTCCCAATGCCATATAGGCTATCGGTTTCATGCTGTAATTATCCTGTCTTGTAAAAAGTGGATGTATGGAATAAAGTAAAGTGCTCTTTGTGCTGATGTAGCCTGGAGAAATTGTGTCTTTTTAAGTTGGGTTACATACCAAATGGCACAATTTTTGACACATGTAAGAGAAAGATATGTTACTGGAGTTAGTTGAATAATAGCCACAATTGTTTTTTCAACAAACTTTCTGATATTTTAAAATGAAACAGTCAACAATTTGTTTTCTGTTAATTGCTTCATTGTGGTGAAGCTCTTGTAGTTACAACTTGTCCATACTCTCATTATCTCTTAAAATCCTTTCCTCTGGCTTTGACAAATGCAGTCTTGCCCCATTCACATACATTCAGAATGCTGAGGCAAAGATCATTTCCTAGCTTGTCCCCTTCACTATGTCACACCTGTGACATAACCCAGGGTACGATATGGGCAGTTGAACAGCTGTGTCCCCTCAGTTCTCCAACCTCGGGTGCCTTTTTACACCGCTTTGCTGTGACAGAAACCACTCCTGCTCACACACAACCTCTAGCATGTAAATTACCCCAAGCTATACTACAAGAGTGTGACAGCCAGACAGCCTGCCACCCCTGAATTACACTGCAGAGTGACCGCAGCAAATTCCCAGTCCCAGGCTTTTCCCCATCCACCTGTTCCATTGCCAAGATGTAAATTTCTCGCTCACACCTTCTTCCTGCCAAACAATGGATGCTTAAGTAAGTGGTAGTCCATCTGATTATGCAGACACCTGGCTGAGGTGCTAGCAAGTCTTTTATCTCTGGGGAATTGGTTTGAAGCTGTTTCCCTAGACATGGGGATGTCTTATACAGTAGAATTTTATAACTTTACATACAATGTCGCCACACATATTTTACCAGGTAAGTTCAGCAAATTATGAGTTTTCAAATGATACCTCACAAGGTATACTTGATACAAAATTTATCATAGTCTTGTAAGAAGGGTGAACATAAGGGTACAGATTGTCACCCGCCCTTTTTTTTGGCATCTCTTCACTGGCTGACTCTTTTATCTTGTATTAAAGATAAGCTATTTGTTTTCACTTCAAGGCCCTTCATGACCTATCCCCAGATTCTCCACACTACCCATCATCTCTCATTTACCACTGAAAAGTTGCCTTCTGCCTCCAGTCATCTTATGATGCCAGCCTCTATCACTCATTTGTTAAATTTTCAAACAAGCACCTTCATCCTTTCTCTCACGCTGCCCTTCATGCCTAGCAGAAGCATCCTGTAAACCTTATTATCCTCCTTCAAATCCCTCCTTAAATCTCTCTTTTGCTCTGAGGCTTACAAAAACCACTGGACAATGATTAGGCTTCTGGTGTGCGGAGACCATGGTCTATCATACTGACCAATATTGTCTCATTGTTTCTTGTGCTCATCCCTTTCTCTGTATCCACTTGTCTCTTGTCTTATTCTTAGATTGTAAGCTCTTTGGAGCAGGTACTATCTTTTTGTTATGGGTTTGTACAGTGCCTAGCACAATGGAGTCCTGGTCCATGATGTAGACTCCTTAGAACTACAATAGTACAAATCAAATAATAAATAATAATAATAATAATTAATAAATAATTAATAACCAGTCAGTAAATAGGGAGAGTTATGTTGCATTAAACTTCACTGATAAAACATAAATCCCCCCACATATTTACCAAATTAAATGGAGCCTTTCTAATCCCCTGATATTCAAGGAATGGGTTTTCTGATGTGGTTTTGCTAGTGCAAAATGTACTTCCCTTACTCCACAAGTGTTCCCATTGAAACTGTAGAGTAAACTGCTAATCAGAATAAGTGAGGAAATCAAAGCCTGGCTCAAAGAAAAGAGAATTTCCATATCAGGTATATTTCTAAATTAAGTAGGGTCTTGCTTGGAGAAGGGATATGTAATTTATAAAGATGGGCAAATATAGTCCAGCAAAATTTGGGTGACTGTCTTCATTTGCCCGCTCCAAAATACTGAGCATTCATAGGTCTGTGGGAATTTTTATTATTACTGAATCTAGTTGTGGACTAAGGGTTGTTGATATGACTAGTCAGAAAACAAGAATTCCATTTCACACAAAAAAAACCTGAGGCTTCGTTTCACACTTACCTGGGATATGGCAGACGCAGGTCCAAGTCTCTGCTTTTTCTGACTCAGTATTGTAACTACTAGGCTATAGAGTCAGTCTCTATCTACCCCAATTAATGTTTAATTTTTACCAAGTGGAACAGCTCCAACAGGAGAAGTTGAGAGTGCACACCCACAAAATAGCCAATAACCTGGTGATTAGGGCATTTCCCTTGGATGTGGAATACCTAGATTCAAGTCCCATTCTGGACCCGAGAAACCTTGTTGAAACTGAAATGTTTCTGTGAAAAGTTTTGTTTCAACTAATCAGCATTTTCCAACAAAATAAATTTAGTCAAACAATTTCTGACCTCCTCTGGTTGTTGATAATTTATGAAGTATCATTAATAGTGGAAATGCTGGCCCAAAGGTGGAGGCTCAGTTGCTCTTCATTTTAAAATAGGTACTTTCAGGACTGATAGAGAAACACAGTGGCTGAGGATACTGATTAGTGTTCAAGAGGCATCTTTGATTAGTTCAGCGGGATGACTAATCTGGGCCTACAACATGCAAAAACTACAAGATGCACTCATCAGAAAACAAAACAAAACACATAATCCTATTGCTGTTACCGTGTCTTCCTAAGGATTATTCACCTAATTAAAGGTTGTATTATCATGCCCTAATTTTGTAAGAATATAACAGAATTTTCATTCATATTTTTTTTGAAAAATTGATGTGCAGCTACTTCAGTTTATACCAGTTGAGGATCTGGCCCTCAGTATTTTATGTTGAAACTTGTTGACTATTAATTGCAAGTTAATTAATTGTTTTGGAGAAATAATAATAAAAATAAATATCCTTTTTCTCTAGGAAAATTCTAAATGACTGCCACACGATTGACAGTCCAGGAATGAAACAAGAATGCCTACATCATGGATATGAATTTATTATCTTCATATTAACATATGTCAGGAAAATCTGGACTTCAGAGGCTTTGTCTTCACTGCTTAAAAAAAGGGTTGGCTTTGTTCGTACTGAGATATTTTTAACATGGAATAATTATCTTGCTGTAAAATCATAAGGGCTTGTCTTCCCTGCATTATAGCTCAAGGTATAACTCAAATGTTGCCCATATCTGACTCCCATCCATACAAAAATCTGTAGCTTGAGGTAACTGGTGCTTTAAGCTAGAGTTAGCTGGTGCATAGGGGTGGAGGATGAGGAGTGGTGGTCTTGAAAGGTAAGTGCTGCTAATGCTCTAGCGCTGTGGGAATGCAGCAGCTCAAATTACAACAACTTATCAAATGCTAATCCAATCACTTTGTGCTGCTTACTAATAACCGTATAGCTCTTGTTGGTTCACAGTGTGGTTGCTCTCACTGGAGTGGAGTAACTCAAGTCAACTGTTGCAGTGAAGACCAGCCCTAAGAGGAAACAGGCACTTGTAGTATTTACCATGAAGTAGCTAGGCAAGGTCAGAACTTCACCCTGCCCTGGGTTACCTCACCTAGTTTACTTCCACTAGTAAATCTAAAGTGTCTCCTCTATGTTTTACAATGGGAGAGCTAATGCTCATTAGTTATCCCATGGTAAGAACATGCCTTTTGCTGTCAGTGAAGACAAGTTCCAATACTATCTGAGGGCACCGCTGCTGTTACATGGATGTTCTGTCCAGAAAAGAGGCACCCATATATTCTTAAGGCAATGAGTCCCAGGGTCTTGTTGAATATATTCAGAATTAAATCATTCCTGTATGTGCACTGAGAATACTGCCCATACAGTTACTACAAGTACAGGTACCATCACAATGTGGATTTCTTCAAAGCCTATTGTAAAAAAATCTGAGTCCCACTAAAAACAAAAATTGGAAACACTTTGATAGTGACAGGAAAACAAATCTTTCTCACTGGAATATAGAATGAATGATATGTTTAAAAGAGAGGATAGTGCATTCACCCAAGGTTTAAAGGGAATGATTGAAACTAAACTCCTATCAGTTAAAGTTGCTGTTCAATAGATAGACACTGAATTTATGTCATCTTCCCCTGCATCCTCCTTTGCTGGGAGCTGATCAATACCAAATACCTACTGTTGAACAACTTCAATCTCTCCCTTAATTTAGAAACAGCATCGATGGGATCTAGGGGTATGTCTACTCCAGACACTTTTACCTGGAATTAATTGATTGCTAATTTGCTCAACCTAGGTAAACCTTTCTAAAGACTAGTGTGGACACTCTGCAAACATTTGTTCCAGGCTCCAAAGATACGTGATTTACTGTAGGCTGATCACTATCTTGTGATATACTTATGTTACAGGTGAAGACAGTTAACTTTGTACTATCCCATGTGAAGTCAGAGACCCAAAGAGGGTTGTACATGTTTGGCTCCAGTACAAACTAATCTAGCTAATAACTTGCATTTGTAGCATCAAAGATAAATCATGGACTAGATGTCCATGGATCTCTAAAACAGGCTTCAGTACATTCACCAGCATACACCAATAATTAAAAATAACTTCAGATAAAATAGTAAAATGAAGATAGTCACAACCTGTAGCTACAACATTCACAACTCTCTATCTGAAAACTGTTAGAAATGAATGCCAAATAACTGAAAAACTCTGTTAAATATCACACTTTGGGTTTCATTTGGGCAATATTCCATATGAAAGATTCCATGTTATATCCTTGAGCCATCTTTAATATAGAAGAGCTACTAGCCTAGAGCAAGCTGTAAATTACTATGACAAAGACCTAACCTAAGACCTAGGTTGGCCTGTTTCTACCAGTTAGTTGCCATTAGCATCCACTTTTAATATGGGGCAGCAGATAGGTTAATACAATTGACTGCAAGACAAAAATCATTTTATAATGCCCCTTTGGCACTCACACTTCAGAGCTGTTTTAGATCCAATTATAGTTCTCAGTGCTCCAAAATAACTGATGAATTAGGCTAAAGGCATGAAAAATCCCACAGTAGCTGTAGCCCGACAGTGCTGTTGATATTTCTTTGGTGCATTTTTTCCTGCTTCACTAATGAAAACAATACAGATGCTGCAATGACCTTGATTCTCTCAAAAAATAAAACAGAAAAAAAAAACAGAAATAGTTGTAGTGTCTGGTAGAAGAGCAAGAGCTTGGGATCATGGCTCTCATTATGTAACTGAATACTAAGAGCCAGATTCGGACCCCTTTTTCACACTGGTGCTCAGTTATCCACACAAGTATTCCCATTGTAGTAATCACTTGCTAATGTAAATAAGCACTAATTCGGCACATCCTGCAATGCAAATTTGTTTGGATCAGAAACAAAGCTCGGATCAGTCCATTTCATGCTGCTGAACAATATGCATTATGAGCCAATCAAAAATATAAGTAAAGAGGTCTAGGTGTTGGACATAACTCCTCTTTCTTTTCATGATAATTCATTAATCTAAGCGCTGCTAATTAGAAAATACTTTAGTTAGTTTTGTAGATCACCTACCACATTTCAGATACGTTACTCGGGTACTGTTATGAGTTAGATACTATTTGGTGTCTAGAAATGGGCACATAATGAAAAAAAATAGACTTCTAAATAGAATTTCATTTGAAATATATTTGCACCCTTTGTAATTATATCAACATCTGAGTTTTGTTTATGTCAATACTGGTTCTCCACTTGTGAGGTAACTCCCTTCTCTTCATGTGTCAGTATATTTATGCCTGCATCTGTAATTTTCATTCCATGCAACTGAAGAAGTGGGTTTTTCACCCATGAAAGCTTATGCCCAAATAAATCTGTTAGTCTTTAAGGTGCCACCAGACTACTAGTTGTTTTTGTAGCATATGAAAGAAGTGTATAAATATGCTGAAAATAGCCTCCCCCAAAACCGACAGAGTGCCCCCCAAACACACACACCTCTTCGAAAGCACCCACAGGCAAAAACAAAAGTCAGTGCAGATAGATAGATAGATACCCTACATAAAAGTGACAAATGCCAGGTCCATAAATGTAAAAATAAATCTCATTACTTATGTGACTTGTAACAAAAGCAACTCCCAAATGCCAACCATCCTGATTGTTTGATTTCCATTATTCTCTTCCAACATCCTTACTATCTCAGGTGCCACATTCCAGGAGACTACCCTGCCTGAGAGTAAGCTTTTAGACTTTCCCCTTTAGCCAGGAAGCAATATATTTTGAAGAGATGTAAGCAGATGTGGCATAAGGCTAGATCAGTTGTGTTCAGACAGGGTGTGCTGCACATGTCCCACATGCCCTGTCTGTATCTTGGAGGATGCTTGGAGAAAAAGAATATAAATGAATGAGGTTATAAAACATGACCTGTGAGGAAAGGTTGAAAGAACAGGATATGTTTAGTCTACAGAAGAGAAGTCTGAGGTGGGGGGAGGGACAGTGAAATAGTCTTCAAGTATGTAAAAGATGGCCATAAAGAGGACAATGAAAGGGAGATTTAGATTAGCTATTAGGAAAAACGTTCCAACCATAAGAATAGTTAAGCAGTGGAACAGGTTATCTTGGAAGTTTGTGGCATCCACCATCGTTGAAGATTTTTAAGAACAGTTGAGACAAATACTAGTCAGGGATGGTCTAGATATACTTAACCCTGCCTCAGCACTGGGCAGGGAAGGGGCAGACAAAAACTAGATGACTTCTTGAGGTTCTTTCCAGCCCTACATTTGTGAGATTCCATGATATGAAAATCACAACTCTTTTTTTTTTTTTTTTTTTTTTGACAAGTCACAAACAATAGCAGATACAGCTGGCTATGGTTTGCTGCTAATGAGAAGCCATCCTCAGACTTGTCACAGACAGTAACATTGCTAAATCTGCAAAACTGCTCATGGCACACTCAGGCAGCTCAGCCTCTATGTGTGTTATTTGCCAAATGTGACATTATAGTTGCTCTTGTAACACAAGTTTTCCAGAGTTCCATGTAAATTTTGTCCACACTTCTCTACCCACCTTATATTTTGTCCTATTTCTTTGAGAAATTCCATCAGATTTCTAGCCATGATCTTCCCCTTTTTGAATCTACCACACCTGCTACCATTAATTAGATCTGCTTCTCTAGCCTTTCTTTTATCAGTGTTTACCTTATTTCTAAAGTCTCACTTTCAGGTCTGTAGTTAATTAAATCCAGTCTTAAATGGCAATGTGATGTTAGCTTCTCTTTAACCCTTACAGAGCTCCCTTGTGCTTTTGAATACAGTGAAGTAGAAGTCAATGGATTTACACCAAATTATACCAGCTGAGAATCTGGCCAACTATGTCTTGCTAAAAGTTCCCTTATCTCTTGTGCAAGCTGTTTCTGGAATGGAGTTGTTTGGCCCCAGTGATTTCTTCAATAACTAATTTCCTTATTCCGCGGTGTGATCCTAAGTTCCCTCAATATGTCCTTTCCTTTCTTGGAAAGGACTTTTTTGTCTCTGGTATCAGTCCCCCATTCTCCCTTGTGAATATGAAGTGCATGAAATTCATTGACATATGTGATGCAAAGTGGCACTAATTACACAGAATGGGCCTGATTCTCTTCTCACTTACGGGATGCAATCTAGGAGTAACCCCATTGATATCAGTGAGGGGATTTTGATGTAAAGTCTGAGTATGACTTTATTGTGGTGCCTTAACTTATATTTAATAGTACCTTATTTAGTACTACTAATGTCTTAATTCTGGTAATTCTGGAATAGTAAAATACTATTCATAGGAGTCACAACCCGTGGACCCCTGAGTGAGTACAATCTGACCCTTTGTATGCTTCACTAGTTGCTAGGGATATAAGTTAAAGCAAAGCAAAAGCAAAATAATAATAATCAGTCGTAAAATTAATAGCAAAGAATTACTAGTGTCTGAAATCAGGCTCTTGATTTTATAAAAACTAAAATTTGTTAAAAGTTCTTTGAGCATGGCTTATTATCAGCTACTTACAAGGATGTCAAATTATTTTACTTGTTGCAGGACAACAGCAATATGCATAATTTATTATTTTAAATGTTGGGACTCATAATCAAAAGAACAGTGAACGACCTTCATGGTGTCCTGTACTTATCCCTGATATTGATACTGCACATTTCCATGTCAAGGAGAGACCAAAACCAAACTGTCTCCCAGCCCGACTCTCAGATTGGCTCTCTTGTCTTTAGGAAAGGAGCATATTGGGCTCAATCCAACAGCAGGACATGTTCTCATAACCAATTGCTGACACTGCAGTGTGCACTACTTAGTAAATGACAGTACCTCTTCACTGTTAGAGGTGAGGTTAAACCTAGGTCCTCTGCAGGCATCCAGGCAGAAGTAATCGATCCCACAGGACTTTTTGAAAAAGAGGGGTTGAACAACCCTGGTGTCCAGGCCAGCACTGCCCATCTCAGTAAAATGCATGTTGTAATGGCCAGCGCTGTATGCAAGCTGGCATTGAGCACATAACTGCTGCTCTAATTGCCCAAACAATCATTGCCCTGGTTTAACAAAGTATTCTGGAATATCTTGAGTAGGAAATGCTCTATAGAAATCCCTAAGGTAGTCTAAATTGTAATTACATGACATCTGAAAATGATGTTTTGAAAAGAAGCTCAGTTAAACACACATAATCTAAAACACGTGTTCTGATTAGCTGATGGACAGGACATCAGTTCCAGTGCACTTCACCCTAGAAGATGTCAGCTTGTATAAGGGAGCATCTTCGGGACACTTGGCTCTACTCTGAGACCCCCAAGCCAGGCCTTAAGATCCTCTGTTTCCTTCATTTTGCAATTGCTTCATAAAAGAACAACTCAGTGAACTTCTCCCGTAATCAGTAGTGGATTGGTATTGAGACTGAAAGTGGTGAACTCTAGCAACTTCCTGGAAATTGGCCAAAAAAGAGGCAACACTAGCATCAAGAATATCTTGCTAATGCACTGAGATACGGGCACAGAAGCTGAGCTAAACCTGCTCTATTGTTTTATTCATCTTCTATAGCAGATACAGGGGACAGATATAGGAAGTTATGATAATGGCTGTGACAGCTTTTTTTTCTTTGTCTAAAGCAATTAAATTGGAGTTGAAACAAGTAGTAAAAGTTCTAATTGAATTATCCAGTGCATACCCTAACAAATCATCTTAAACATTAAGAACACCGATGCAGAACCAGAAATAAAATGTGTGTGTGTGTAGCGTAGATTCTAAACATAGGTCTTATTCAAATTGAAAAAGGGAGGCTTAACAAAGGTAATCGGGGTGGTTTTCCATATCTAAATGTGGGTTTCTGCTATTTTTAGCCATATGAAATTTGATGAATTTTTGCTAAATGGAATGATCCAAAATGTACCATTGAAAAATCGTTGGTTGTTCTTTGGTTGGTTTGCAGGGCAGTTATTCTTAGCTTACTTGGCTTTGTCATTCTTGTTCTAGCTTTTAATCCAACATGGTTTTATCGTGTGCAACATTATGTCATTTCACATTGTGTACCTAATGGTATAATGTCATGCAGGATAACATCATGCCAGCTGAAAGGCAATGAAATAATATTATAATGATAACACAGTCTTTCTGGCAGACTGTGGGGTTCAGCTCTGATTTAATCCAAAAGGTTCTCCCTCTGGCTTTGACCTGAAACATTCCTTGTTGACCATCCAGTGGACTCAATGAAAAGATTGTAGGACAAAGCCAAAGGCATTGCTTTGAAAATCTTTGTACTCCTTGTCCAGGAAGAATATGATTCATGAAGGATGATCCTTTTGTTCCAAGATCTAGAGGACATATATCAGGAAACAAGTGTCATCTGTGGCAATAATCATAAAATATAATTATAGTAGCACTTACATTATATTTTCAAAGCACTATACAAGCATTAACTAATCAATCCTCACAGCTTCCGACTTGTGAAGTGAGGGAGGAAAGGTTAGCAAAATTTGGGAGAGAATGAAAATGTATCTCATTGAATCATGTGAAAAATTCACACAAAATCCACACCTATGAATTTTAAACATGGTGATATTTTTGCCACTGACTGACCTCAACAAACCATAGCATTTATGGACTGCTCTTTACTGACCTCGCATTGAGTAGATGTTTTCAGAGAAATATCCACAATGACTCCAAGATCTCCTTCTTGAGTGGTAACAGCTAATTTAGACCTCATCATTTTGTATGCATAGTTGGGATTATATTTTCCAATGTCAATTATTTTGCATTTATCAACACTGAATGTCATCTGCCATTTTGTTGCCCAGTCATCCAGTTTTGAGAGATCCCTTTGTAACTCTTTGCGGTCTGCTTTGGACTCAACTGTTTTGAGTAAGTTTGTATTGTCTGCTAATTTTGCCACCTGTTTACACCTTTTTCCAGATCATTTATGATATGTTGAACAGTATTGGTCCCAGTACAGATCCCTGATGGACACCATTTACCTCTCTCCATTCTGAAAACTGACCATTTTTTCCTACCCTTTGTTTCCTATCTTTTAATCAGATACTGATTCATTAATGGACCTTCCCTCTTACCCCATGACTGTTTACTTTGCTTAAGAGCCTTTGGTGAAGGACCTTGTCAAAGGCTTTCTGAAAGTCTAAGTATACTATGTCCACTGGATCACCCTTGTTCAGATGCTTGTTGACCCCTTCAAAGAATCTAAAGATTGGTGAGGCATGATTTCTGTTTGCAAAGACTGTATTGACTCTTTCCCAACTAATCGTGTTCATCTATGTGTCTGATATTCTGTTCTTTACTATAGTTCTTTACTATTCCCACCTCTGACACTGATCTGCTGCGTGACCTTGGATAAATCACTTCATCCCTCTGTGCCTCTATTTCATCTATAAAATGTGGATATCTCCTCTATAAAGTACTTTGAGAGCTATGAATGAAAAGTGCTGAACAAGAGTTGGGTATTATTAGAATGGGTTTGAATGGGGTGAGGGAGGTGGCTCGACAAACAAGTCTGGAGTCAGTATTCAGGGAACAGCATTGAAGAGAGCTTCTTTCTGAGAGAAAGAGATGAAGTTGTATTGAGGCTAGCAACATTGGCAGAGCTGTGGGGTGTCGTAGGGAAATGCAAGAGGAGACCAAAGTCAGAAATGTGGGTACAGGTTGGTAACAGAGGATGTTGAAGACAAGGACAAGTGTAGGAGGGTGGACACCTGCTCCTGCCTGGAAGGGCCTGAGATAGCCCGGGGAGCAGGCAGTGTGAAGGCTGAGCTGATTGGGGGAAGTGGCTGCAGCTGGTGCCATGCCCCAATCAGGCCTCAGCTGGCCCTATATAAGAGGCTGGGAGCCAGGCGCTTGGCAGAGTCTCTCTCTGTGTTCAGGGAGAGAAGGGCCTGGCTGTAGGGAGCTAGACACAGGGTACCTGTAGTGGAGCAGGGCTGGGGAAAGGCTGAGGAGCTGGGACGCTCCAGCCTGGAAAGCCCCAGGCTGTGGCTTAGTATTAGGCCAAGAGGTACTGGGGGTTGCAGAGGGCAGCCCAGGGCTAGTCCAAGGCAACAAGTCCAAACCCCCCTTGCCAGTGATGAGTGGCCTATACTGCAGTCAGCCCCAGGGAGCGGGGGCTAGTTGGTGACTGGCAGTGGCCTAGTGCTGAGGCAAGGTGGGGATAGTGGGTGGGGGTTCCCCAGGGAGGGGAGACCCAGATCTGTGGGGTACTGCCAAGGGGCAGCATCCCAATAATAGGGGCACCGGGTCCTGGGAGGGACACGGGTGCCAGAAGAGGACAGGCGGATCACCGGCCTGCAGAGGGAACTCCGGAGGCTGGATTGAACTGATTCCCTGGAGTAACCAGCAGGAGGTGCCGCAGGGGTGAGTCCAGACTATTACAACAAGTAATATGAACTTGAATTGCAGTGCAACAGGGAGCCAGTGAAATGACATGAAGCAGTGGGAAGCAATGACATGGTCAAAGAGATGGCCCAATTTTTTTTTTTTTTGGTGGCAGCATTTTGTGTGGACTGAAGAAGGATCATCAAGATTCTGCTACTTTCACTTAGGCCTTGTCTACACTGGCATATTGGGGAGGTGTAGCTACATGCCACAGTGAAAAGCAGGCTTCGTCCACACTTTGGTGTGTAGCTACATGCAGCAGGAAAAAGCTCTGGCAGTGGGACACTTCACTGCTAAAAATAGCAGTGAAAATGTGAGAGGTGCTGTTTGGGTATTTAGAGAATAGTGCAAGGTCTATACCACAAAGTTCTGGCTTGTCTTTATGCACTTAACCATCTGCACTGCTATTTATAGCCATGTGAGAGGGCATGTAGAATATGTACTCTATCCGCTACCCTCCCATAACTGTGGACAAAGCCTCAGAGTGATTTGTGCCTTACTCTAGGAGGAGTCAGTCCCATTGATCTCAGTCAGGGTGGTAGAAACAGGCCTAAATTTGAACAGATGTAAATAGAACCTTGAGACCTTCTAGCTCCCAGCCCTGTGCTGGGTCGTCCAGACTACCTGGCTTTTAAAGGTCACAACCTCATCTTCTCTCTTGCCACCCAAGGAGAATTTCTAATTAGCGCAGGGGTGAACTTTCTATCAAACGTGTCTTTTCAAACCCAGAAACTCAGGCAGTGAGAATATTGTCAAAACATGTCAACATGTCACAGAACTGCTCCCATTCACAGAGTTTTCACAAACCGAAGAAAGACATTTTGTACATAAATTTTTTTATAATTAATATTTTGCCTAGCTCTTCTCACAACCCCTGTGAGGTTGATATTTTTATACCCAATTTGTTTTATAGATGGGGAAAAATGAACACAGAGTTTTTCAGACTTGGGTATAAAAAGCCAAAAAACTCCATCATGAAGAAGTGAAATAAATAGCTTAATTTTCAGAGCACCCTCAGTTCTCATTGACTTCATTTGGCTGGACATTTGGCTGGACATTTGGCATCACTCAGAACCTTGCATGATCTGGTCCTGTGTGAACAAGTGCTATAAAACACTTCTCTCAGATAGCTTTGCCAATTATCTTCACTCTAACCCACAATATAACTTGCCACTTCAATCCTACTGTCTCTCTGTCCTGAGCAGGGACTGCAAGCAGACTGAGCAATTGTTCTGTAATGTGCATAAATGGGAACTGGATTACCACCACCACATTCATTTTTACTTGTAACCAAATGTAGAATTTGAACTCAGGTTTGATAATAACTGATGCATGAAACCATTTCACATTTTTGACTTGATGAACTCTCTGTTTTGAGAACCATTGTTTCTTTTGAACAAAAATATTGTAGAATGCTTTTTAAATACTTTAATGTTTTGATACCTCATGCATTATAAAATAGGCAGCATCTTAGAAAAAAAACCCTCTGTCACAATTATCTTGTTTTACTATTGTCCTATTAAAATACTTTCAACAAGTTAAACTACTATTACACTGTAGTGCCTGACACACAGCTCCTACCTCAGTAGTGCTTAAATCTCCTGTTCACGTCAAAATGTTTTTACAGCAGCTGACAAAGCTGACAGTGACATGAAGCAAATTAAGAAAGGAGTCGGTGTCAGTCACTAAAAATTCAGTCAGTAAAATAACCTAATCCACTGTACCTCTCCTGTACCGCACTGTGAAAATCCACTTTGCCTTTCCAGTACTGCACTATGAAACTCAGTGGACATTGAATGTACCTATACTGTGAAACCCAATGGATTTCTCCCTTACTAAACTGTAGATCTCATTATGTCTCACACATAGTACAGTATGAAAGCCACAGGACCTCTCTTTTATCCCATGCAGCATAATTCAGAGGACTTCTGTGTAACCCATTGTCTTAAAACCGTACTGCCATGTGTAACCCAAATTAATTCTCATATTTTAGTATATTGTAAACCAGTGTCTGAATCCAATGGTCCGCTATTACAGACCATGATCTTTTCATTGTATTTTGGAACCTATTGCCTAATACTGAACGTCTGTGGACTTCATTTTAAATTCTGTCACTCCAGAGGGGAATCCATTATGTCTCTAGAGTGTGTGAATCCTGTTGATTCTAGGTCCCTTTTGATGGTCTAAAGTTTCTAAACATAGTTCTAGGGGCAGAAGCAACTGTTAGAAATCTCAGCATCCTCAGATTCAGACTCATGTCAATATCACCATAAAAACTTCCCAGTATGATCTCATAAAATATTTCCAGGCTGTACCCACTGTTTTCTTGGCAGGATGGTAATGATAGGATTATTCCTCAATTTCCACTAAGAATGAATTATTATCGTGCTATTTGTCTTTTCCTCCTGCTGGAATCCTTTGCAGCTTCTACAGAATCAAAGTTAAAGACAAGTTGTAATACCGGATAAGATGGATCAGTTTTTATAGAAAGGTACATGTCAGTACACCCTGTTGCCTTTTAAAGACTGTTCCCTAGATATAAAGTTTATTTAATTTGGAAGACTTCTCAGTTACTGAATGAATAAACATTACTGACCTGGATGTTCCCTTTTCTTTACACAACATCATTTACTGTTAACATTCTTAATTACATGCTTATAGAGGCAGTGACAGGGAGAGTATATTCTGTCGATTTATAACCCACACAGTTTGTGATCCATTACAAATAAGTGATCCATGCTTCCCAGGGGTCTTAAGTGCCTTAGCCTTCAGGCTTGTGCCTGGCATTGAATCTCGGTCATTAAGATGTGTGATATAACCATGCATGTTGTGTGCTATTTTGCATTTATGTACTATATTTGTGCAATAAAGAAACACAATCTATTGACATTATACATGGAATGCCCAACATGTGCATATGTATATTTATAGCTGTTTGCTCTCCTAAACTTTGATGCTCTACTAGAGCTTAAACAATTAAGTTCTTTCCCTAGTTAAAATCCACTCATTGTTCTACCCTCCACCATATGTTTAATCCCATTCTATCAATACAGTGCAGCAGTGAAGCTTGAATTATTAGAGAATCTCACCAGAAATTACAGCTGCAAAGCTAAACCATAGCAGTTCCTCCTTTACCCTCCCTCTCCAATGACAGAACAGAAAGACATCTCCATACTGCAGGCTTTACTTTGACTCTTCTCCTGGCTAAACCACACCAGCTGTGAAAGTCTTACTGCTCTGATGCAGTCCTGCTCCCCTCTCTGCTGCTGGCAGCCTCTGTTCACTGCTACTGGTTCAGCACCTATGGGTCTGAAGACAGGAGTGGAGGCAGATATGGAAGTCCAGAGGATGAGGGGGGTGGTGATGGAGTTTAGGTAAAAATCTCATGTGGACAGTGACACAGCTCAACATGTAGGGCCTGATTCACCACTTCCTTGCACTTTGGGTGTTATTTACACCTCTGCAAAGTGGGTTTAAAGTACCATCTAATCAGCATTCAACAATCACTCACACCACTAGTGGCAGATTTTTACATTTACAGATATAAGTGTTTACAGAAGGCACCGGGCAATGGAGAACCAGGGCTAAACAATTTTTGTTTCCTCCTTATTTGGGATGACCAGATTCTTGGGCAGATCCTCAGCTGGGGTGAGTTACAGCCCCCGTCACAATCTACACCTGCTGATGAGCTGCCCCTCAGGTTTCTGGGGGTGCAGGTTTGTGAGTATTTATAGATCTGTGAAAGTTTGCACCTTAGAGAAATTGCCACAAAATTGATTAACAGCAGAGAAGAGCAGCAGATATTTATTTATAGAATGACTCAATAAGAGGATTTCCTGTGGAATCTGGAAGCACTAAATACTATCCCAAGGCTGGTTATGCAAATTATGAATTATTATTTATTTGTATTACCATAGTGTGCAGCATAGCCTTAGTCATGGACCAGAACTCCATTGTACTAGGCATTGCCTTTGAAGCCGTAGCCCCTGGGGAAAGGGGCAGTGACATAGACTAGCAGACACTCCCTGCCCCAGAGAGCTCACAATCTAAATAGACAAGACAAGCAGAGGGTGGGGGAAGAGGTGGAACACACAAGCAGAGTGAACCATGGGATGGAAACAAATGTCCCACGAGTGCCACCATTTTGTATTTTGAGTGTGTTTGGGTAGCAGGGGCTGAGCTCAATGGAAAGAAAAGTGAAAGGAGAAGGTACATTGAAGGGAAGGGAGTGAGGGGGACAAGACAGGGCAGGGAGAAGATGGTAAGAGGGGCAGGTGTGGAGTGATGCTAAGGTGAAAAGACTGAGGGATAAAGAGGAAGAGGGTTGGCACAAACAGCCAATCAGCCTAGGGCAGAGAAAGTCCAGTCAAAACTGTAGGAAGTTCTCTGAACATCTGAAGGTCCCTGCTTCGGCTGCTTCTGCAACTGCTCATACTGGCTGGAGACAATGGCTGCTGGATCCTCTGCAGTATTCCTCCAAGGCCAGGCAGTGAGGAGAGAGGGGAGGTGCCATCTGGATCCTAATGTCCCCAGAGGGTTGGGTTTTCCCCTGCACAGTTCTGGGACTGGGGAGAGGCCAGGTATGTTATCTGTGTTTCCAACACAAACCATGGAAATAAATAGCTTTGGAGCAGTAGTTCTAGGCAATATTATGTAAAAAACTTTGGAAATATCCATCCTGCTTACTGATCCAACAAACTGCCAAGGTATAAATGTGTGACACTGTTCTTTAAAATAAGTACTAAAGAACACAACAGGCAGAAAGTTGCAAAGGACATCACACTTATTTTTTCCCCATGTATATATATTTTTAAACATAACCTCAACTTCAAAAGTCACTATTTCCATTATTACTTTACAGAAATTAAGCAGAAGTTCAGTGTAACATAGATTAATTTGTGTCATGCTTCCTAACCCCATATCATTGAGAGCTGATGAGGGGCAAAGTGAATGGCCCAAAGTCTGATTTTCCTGATTTTTTTCATGACCACAGAGTGCCCGGCTAAATATGTATTCTTTAAAGGTTGGCAATTTCAGTATGTTCCTATGACCTACATGAGACTGTAGGGACAACCTCCAGTATAATAATAATTAATGAAGATATCCTATTTCCTAGAGCTGGAAGGGACCTTGAAAGGTCATTGAGTCCAGCCCCCTGCCTTCACTAGCAGGACTAAGTACTGATTTTTCCCCAGATCCCTAAGTGGGCCCCTCAAGGATTGAACTCACAATCCTGGGTTTAGCAGGCTATCCCTCCCCCCCTAATTTAGTGAGTAATTTAATAACAGAACATTTTTGCTGCCTTTCTCAAAGATTTTCTAGCCCAAAGGGACGCAGTGGCTGCCCTTGGCACCGAAGGCCATGAGCCCAAATCCTCTTGGGCTCTCTGTGTTGTTGTTGTTTTTTTTAATCAACATTTCTTTTAATATCAACTGCTTTTTGTCTCTGTGAGATGAGTATTCATAAAACTCTATTGACTGTTTTTCTAGGGAGCAAAATAATTATATTTGATCAAAAGCATTTTACATGGGCAACGGAAAAGCCATAGGAAGAAACAAAAGAAGCAAACAAAAGGGTATAACCAGTGTTTATAAATCCAACATAGCAAAAAGTGGGGATGACATATCAGCCATAATTGGGTTCTGTGTAACCTGCCTATTTCAATTCTTTTCTGATACACATGTAAATTAATATTACATTTTTTAAATGAGCTAAAAATAATGTTAGGGGTTGCAAAGTCGAGCACTCAAAAGTTAGGAAATTTCAGAATCATGGTTGCCTGTGCAACCTAAATGCATATGCGCAAGAGGGTGGGAGAGTGGTAGGCAGAGGGTGTATTATAGAATCACAGAACTGGAAGGGACCTCAAGAAGTCATCTAGTCCAGTCCCTTGCACTCAAGGCAGGACTAAGTATTATCTAGACCATCCCTGACAGGTGTTTGTACAAACTGCTCTTAAAAATCCCCAATGATGGAGATTCCACAACCTCCCTAGGCAATTTATTCCAGTGTTTAACCAATCTGACAGTTAGAAAGTTTTTCCTAATGTCCAACCTAAACCGCCCTTGCTGTAATTTAAGCCCATTGCTTCTTGTCCTATCCTCCAAGGTTAAGAAGAACAATTTTTCTCCCTCCTTCTTGTAACAACCTTTTATGTACTTGAAAATTGTTATCATGTCCCCTCTCAGGCCTGGTCTACACTAGGGGCAAGGATCGATCTAAGTTAAACAACTTCAGCTACGTGAATAACGTAGCTGAAATTGACGTACTTAGATCTACTTACGGCAGTGTCTTCACTGTGGTGGGTCGACTGCTGACACTCCCCCATCGACTCTGCCTATGCTTCTTGCTCCAGTGAAATACCGGAGTCGATGGGAGAGTACTCGGCGGTCAATTTATCGCATCTTCACTAGATGCGATAAATTGACCCCTGCTGGATCCATCGCTCTGGAGGTAAGTGAAGACATGCCCTCAGTCTTCTCTTCTCCAGACTAAACAAACCCAATCTTTTTAAATCTTCCCTCATCGGTCATGTTTTCTAGACCTTTAATCATTTTTGTTGCCCTTCTCTGACTTTCTCCAATTTGTCCACATCTTTCCTGGCGCCCAGAACTGGACACAATACTCCAGTTGAGGCCTAATCAGCATGGAGTAGAGTGGAAGAATTACTTCTCATGTCTTGCTTACAATACTCCTGCTACTACATCCCAGAATTATGTTTGCTTTTTTTGCAACAGTGTTACACTGTTGACTCATATTTAGCTTGTGATCCACTATGACCCCCAGATCCCTTTCCACAGTACTCCTTCCTAGGCAGTCATTTCCCATTTTGTATGTGTGCAACTGATTGTTCCTTCCTAAGTGGAGTACTTTGCATTTGTCCTTATTGAATTTCATCCTATTTACTTCAGACCATTTCTCCAGTTTGACCAGATCATTTTGAATTTTAATCCTATCCTCCAAAGCACTTGCGACCCCTCCCAGCTTTGTATCGTCTGCAAACTTTGTAAGTGTACTCTCTATGCCATTATCTACATCGTTGATGAAGATATTGAACAAAACCAGACCCAGATCCCTGTGGGACCCCACTCGTTATGCCCTTCCAGCATGACTGTGAACCACTGATAATTACTCTCTTGGAATGATTTTTCCAACCAGTTATGCACTCACCTTATAGTAGATCCATCTAGGTTGTATTTCCCTAGTTTGTTTATGAAAAGGTCATACGAGACTGTACCAAAAGTCTGACTAAAGTCAAGATATACCATATCTACCGTTTCCCCCCTATCCACAAGGCTTCTTACTCTGTCAAAGAAGGCTATCTGGTTGGTTTGACACAATTTGTTCTTAACAAATCCATGTTGACTGTTACTTAACACCTCAGTATCTTCTAGGTGTTTGCAAGTTGATTTCTTAATTGTTTGCTCCATTATCTTTCTGGGTACAGAAGTTAAGCTGACTGGTCTGTAATTCCCTGGGTTATCCTTATTTCCCTTTTTATAGATGAGCAGAATATTTGCCCTTTTCCAGTCTTCTGGAATGTTTCCTGTCTTCCATGACTTTTCAAAGATAATTGCTAATGGCTCAGATATCTCCTCAGTCCGCTCCTTGAGTATTCTAGGATGCATTTCATCAGGACCTGGTGATTTGAAGACATCTAACTTGTCTAAGTAATTTTTGACTTGTTCTTTGCCTATTTTAGACTCTGATCCTACCTCATTTTCACTGGCATTCACTATGTTAGATGTCCAATCGCCACCAACCTTCTTGGTGAAAACCAAAACAAAGACGTCATTAAGCACCTCTGCCATTTTCACATTTTCTGTTATTGTCTTTTCCCCCCTCATTATGATAGAGGATATGTCTGCATTGGAACTGGAAATATAGTTTCCAGCTCAAATAAACATAGCTACGTTAGCTCTGATCAAGCTAGCACGCTAAAAATAGAAGTGTAGCCACTGCAGTGTGAAAGGTGGGATGGGATAACCTTCTCTTCCCCCTCACCCTCCAAGTACATTCTAAAACCCTAGGCCGCTATGGCTACACTTCTATTTTTAGCACACTAACCCAATCAGAGCTAGCACAAATATGTCTATTTAAGCTGAACATCACGTTCCAGTTCCAGTATAGATATACCCACAGCCTTTGAGAATATGATCACATACTATTTTTTCCACAGGACCCCCATTTTGTTCAGTGCACTGAATGGACAGTTATTAAAGATTCCTTTTAATCTTCATCATTCAGTGTGTGACTCCAGCCCTCAATTACTGCAAAAGGTTTTTCCATGACACTAAAACAAGCCACCTGACAAATTTCAAGTCCCTGCTGCAAAGGATGGAGGTGCTAGAGAGTCTCAATGAAATGGTTGTCAGGATTTTTTTTTAACATGGACAAAATAACCTTTTTTCCTAATCTTGTTCTAGGAAACAGGGGAAATGTTTTGGCTGAAACTTTAAAAAAGGAAATTGGAGTGAGGCATGGAAAAGTTTGGAAAAAGTATAAGCAACTGAAAACAGGGTCTTATAATGGAAAATGTGAGGCAACCTTAAGTATAGGTGGAACTATCATCTTCACCTCTAAAACAATGCTATGGGCTCAACCATTAGTGATTGAAGACCTAAGATCATTGCTTTATTCTCCCTCAGTAGAAATAGCAAAATTCCAGGTTTTGGAAGAGACGGTCCTGCCACTCATTTCTCATGAGTAAATATATTTTACTCACAGACTAGTCCCTCCCTGTAATAATAATACAGAATCATCAGTGAGACACAGTTATCCTACCAACATAACTATAGTACAAAATGAAACAGGAACCATGTAGGAGCTTCTGCTATCACACAGTGCAATTTATTTGGATTATAAAATCTCTAATGTAACAATGGAGTAAAACAACCATTCAGTCTAACTTGTGTAGTAGTAAGGTCCATATATTTTCTAGATTTGTTTCTCTGGTTTTGATGATATAATATCAATAGTGATACAATTCCCATTTGCTGGTGTATTATCACAAGAAAAAGCAAAATTTTAATGAATAAGTTCAATAAAGAACAGCAATCACAGGAGAACATTGTATGACTCACGATGGAAAAAATATCAGCTTATTGGCAGGGGAAAACAGAGGTTTGATGCAGAGTAGGTTAATTCACTAGTTCTTCTACACTCTGTTTAAGATGGGTTTAAAACACAAACAAAGTTGCTTGTCTCAGTCTAATGTTACAAAACCAGAACACTATCCAGTCCAGACACCTAGGCCTTCAACTGAGGAGGGCCACAAGTGCATGGTGAGTGGATGCCAAAGATTGCAACAGAAGGGAATTTTGTAGAACAGGGGTAAGGTGTTGGCAGAATTTTGTAGCAAAATCTTGTATAATGTCTACCTGCAAGTTTCCTAAAGCCAAGTAGTGCAAAACTCTTTTTGTGCACCATGAAATTCAATAACATTCATCCAATTATTTTTCTAAAAGGAAAGAAGAGATTTCTAGCCAAATAGAATTATCCTTATATGAGTGAAATGTCTATGGCTTGAGTCAAACTATTTCCACTTCAAGATATGGTGATTGGGAAATCATTCAGTTATTCTTGGTCAGTTCAAATGTTTTACTTTTGAATAGTAGAATTAGATTCATATTCATGGATTTTACAGTCAGACAGAACTATTTTAATCATGTAGCTTGAGGGCCTGTCTAACATGCAGTCTGTAGAATTTCACCCAGTAATTTCTTCATCAAGCCTAATAATGTGTGTTTAGACTAGATCAGCTCTTACAAAGATATCCAGTCTCGGTTTAAATGTTCCAAGTGATGGAGAATCCCCCACATGTCTTGGAAAGCTGATCCAATGGATAATGACTCTCTCCGTTAAAAAATTGCACCTTATTTCCAGTTGAAATTGTTTAGCTTCAACTGTCAGCCACTAGATATTGTTATGCCTTTGTCTACTAAATTAAAGAGCCTTATACAATCCATTATCTTCTTGCCATGTAAGTACATAAAGATCATAATCAAGTCACCTCTTAAATATCTTTGTAATAATCTAAATAGACTGAGCTCCTTCTGTTTCTCATAAGGCATGTTTTCCAGTTGTCATATCATTCAGGGTGCTCTTCTCTTAACCCTCTTCATTTTTTCCCCAGTAAAAATCAGTGCATTTTGAAAGTGGGAAAGAGTCACTGGTATAAAGTGAGATGGGAGAGGGTATTGTTGGTAATGAGTGAATGAAACAGAAAAAGAAAGACGCAAGCTGGGGACCCTCATCTGAAATGTTTTTATAATGCCTCATTACTTTTTTACCTTATATCATGCACTCACTTTTGAAGTGTTGACTGGGAACCTTATTGTGAAGAGTTGAGGGTTTTCCTTTTAAATAGAACAAAGTGGAGAATCTGCTTTCTAAATTGCGTGAAGACACCATGAAAGCATTTCCTCAACTGCTGTAAGGTAGATGGGAGATGCATGACTTGTTTTGGTATTTAAAATGATCCCTGTAATGGAAAAGTTTTATGAGACACCATATGTGAGTTCATTAGTTGTGTATAAAAATCTTATTTTGCTATATTCAGTGGTAAAAAACATTTTTTCCCAAGGAAAACAGATTGCAAACTCAGTCTCAATTAATTCCATCCTGTCAGACATTTGCCCATTTTTGGTGCTTCATTCCAGGTCATGCTGATGCAAAATTCAGACACGCCAACTGTCGTGCATGAGAACTGTCAGAAAAATTATGACTCCAGTACTGATAAAACTACTACTTTGTCAGAATTGGGAACCAGTGTGTTGAAAATGAAGCCCCAACTGATGTGCCCACAGGGAGAGGGCTATTGGCAGTATGCTGCATTTGATCCCATTGGCTTTTGGTTTTTAAGATGGTTTTGGCCAGCTCTCAATTTTTTTTCTTTTTAAAACTCCCTGTTAGCAGCTCCCCATATCTCTCAACATGATTTTTCAAAGCTCTTTTCAAAGCTATCTAAATCATATAGATAAAAATCACAGCACAATAAGTCATTTTATTTTCCATGGTCACTTTGGAGCGGGGGTGGGAGGGAGGGGGAGGCTAAGTCTAAGCAAAAACTGAACATTCAAAGACATTGGGGAGATGTTAGTGCTGTTTGTTCCACTCTGCTCCTGATGAGAAATAATTTATTATGCAGAGGATAAACTTGCAATGATCTGGGTACTATTAATTATTTGTCAGGCACTGACTGCGTGCATGGTACTTGTATTGATACAAACACATGGTCCCTGCCCTAAGGGACTCACCATTTAGTGCAGCTAGATTATAAAGCAATGATCCTGGTGTCTCGTCTAGAATTCAGAGTTAAAATGCACCCTGCTTGCTTTCAAAGTGATGAGAGAGAAAAAAATCATTGAATTTAGAAATTCATTTTCAAAATACAAAGATTTAGTTGTAATCATATTTAACTAGTAAAAGTCACAAGAATTACTAGGGAGAAACCTAAAGATTTAGAGGTTCAGTTTGGAGAGGCATCCAGAAAATACTTATCCAAAGAGCTTAGGCTGGAAATCTCCCCAAAACGTGCTCTCTCTTAAGCTTTCTGTTACTTTTTGGTTTGGGTCAGATCAGAAATACTGTGGGAATAGCCTTCCTTGCTTTATTTCCACTTCTGATCCCATCTCAAACCAGGAAAAGCAGAGATCACATGAAACAAAAGACAAAAGTTAACCAAGTAGTTTTGAACCTCAGAAATTATTTGGGTTTGGTTTGAGCCTTTGTTTAACATTCAGGATGGTACTTAATTTATCCCAATTAGTTTGTGCCCATTCCTATTAAAAACCCTGTGATGCAACTTTGCAATGGGCTTGCTCATGCTCCCATTGCAGATCTAGGCAAAATAACCACTTGCTGCAATAGCAGCAAGAACAGGACCTTGCACTGAGCCCAGTTGGCATAAGCCTATTGAAGTCAAAGGAGCTGTATTTGTAGCCCCCATATTTGATATTCCTGCATGTAGCCCAGAACTTGACAGCACTGCAGTCAGTCACCTTGTGTGTTCCACCACTGCCAGCTAAAACCCAAACATCACATACCTAGAAATCTTTTTAGGACCCCGAGAAGGCAAGGCTGTGCAACTGCATGTTTATAGAATGGGAGGTTGGGACAGGGAGCTCAGGTTCCATGAAAATAGAAGAGAAAGTTACTCACTTTGTACAGTAACATCAGTTCTTCAAGATGTGTGTCCCTGTGGGTGCTCCAGTCTAGGTGTTTGGATTCCCCTGCGCTCGTAATCGGAGATTTATGGTACCAGTGCCCAGTTGGATCACACATGCGTGGTCCAGGTCTTGCACCACTTCAGGTGGTTAATTAGCACTGTGCAATCAACTCCCTATCAGTTCCTTCTCTACTAGCAATAACTCCAAAGTAGAGGGGAGGAGGGAAGGTAGTGGAGCACCCACAGGGACAAACATCCTGAGGAACCTACGTTACTGCACAAGGTGAGTAACTTTCTCTTCTTCTTCAAGTGATGTCCCTGTGGATGCTCAACTCTAGGTGAGTTAAGAGCAGTACCCTCTGGAAGGAGGAAGGAACTTCGGAGTTGAAGTCATAGCAGATGAGAGCACAGTGAGTCCAAACAGAATATCGGAGGTTGCCTGTTGTTCTAAAGCATAATGTTGAGTAAATGTATGGGTTGACGCCCAGGTTGTGGTCTTACAGATTTCATCAGTGAGGACATTGTTAAGGAATGTTATAGAGGTCGATAAGGCCCTAGTGGAATGCAGTGCAAATCCCAGTAGGGGGTTGTTGACCATGTTGGGAGTAACATAGTTGTATGCAATCTGAAATCCATTTGGAGAGCCTCTGTGTAGATATGGCATTCCCTTTCAATCATTCAGTGATTGAGATAAACAGTTTCCAAGACTTACGGAAGGCTTTCATTCTGTCTATGTCAAAACTGATTGCCCTGTGTACATCCAGGATATGTAGTCTGGATTGTTGTCTATCCTGGTGGGGCTTAGGATAGAATGTCAGAAGGAAGATAGGTAGTTGAGGTGAAATGATGAGGAGATCTTGGGCAGAAACTTAGGATGTGGTCTCAAAGAAACTTTATCTTTAAAAAGATTGTGAATGGTGGATCTGCCATGAGAACTCCCAATTCTCCCACGTGTCTGGCAGATGTAATCACCACGAGGAATGCTACTTTCATAGAAAGGTGTAACAAAGAGCATATCGCCATGGGTTCAAATGGAGGGCCAGTTAGGACTCAGAGGACTAAGTTGAGGTCCCATAGTGGGGTAGGTTTTCTCACTTCAGGGTAGAAATTGATGAGGCCTCTGAGGAATTTTTTGGTGAGTGGGTGGGCAAATATGGATAATTCATCTGCTTTGCTGTGGAATGCTGTGATGGTGGAGAGATGCACTCTAATTGAGTACTGGAAAGGCCGGACTTTTTAAGTTGTAATAAGTAGTCCAGTATTAAGGGTAAAGAGGCTGACATGGCTGGAATTAATTTTTGTTGGCACCATGCCTCAAATCGTTTCCATTTGTGGAGGTAGGTGGTGCGGGTGGTTGTTCTGCGACTGTGTAATAAAATGTTTTATACTTCATTGGAACATGTTATTTCAGATCTCTTGAGCTATAGAGTAGCCACACTTCGAGATGGAGTCTTTGGAGATATGGATGAAGAACATGACCTGTGTCCTGAGAGTTTGAGACAGTGAGGATATCAAGTTTGGCGAGGACATGTGAGAGCTATTAGAATTACCCTGGAGTTATCCTACCTGATCTTGTGGATCACCCAGGCCAAAAGAGGAGTGGGGGGAAATGTGTAAAGGAGAGGACTGTTCAACTTCATGAGGAAGGCATCACCCATAGAGTGGCAACCAAGCCCCGCCCTGGAGCGGAACTGTGGGCATTTGGTGTTTTGTGCGGTTGCAAACAGGTCTACTGTTGGGAATCCCCAATGTTTGAAGATGTTCCGGAGCATAGAATCATAGAATATCAGGGTTGGAAGGGACCTTAGCAGGTCATCTAGTTCAAGCCTCTGCTCAAAGCAGCACCAAGTCCCAACTAAATCATACCAGCCAGGGCTTTGTCAAGCCTGACCTTAAAGACCTCTAAGAAAGAAGATTCCACCACCTCCCTAAGTAACCCATTCCAGTGCTTCACCACCCTCCTAGTGAAAAAGTTTTCCCTAATATCCAACCTAAACCTCCCCCACTGCAACTTGAGACCATTACTCCTTGTTCTGTCATCTGGTACCACTGAGAACAGTCTAGATCCATCCTCTTTGGAACCCCCTTTCAGGTAGTTGAAAGCAGCTATCAAATCCCTCCTCATTCTTCTCTTCTGCAGACTAAGCAATCCCAGTTCCCTCAACCTCTCCTCATAAGTCATGTGTTCCAGCCCCCTAATCATTTTTGTTGCCCTCCACTGGACTCTTTCCAATTTTTCCACATCATTCTGGTAGTGTGGGGCCCAAAACTGGACACAGTACTCTAGATGAGGCCTCACCAGTGTCGAACAGAGGGGAATTATCATGTCCCTCGATCTGCTGGTAATGCCCCTACTTATACAGCCCAAAATGCCATTAGCCTTCTTGGCAACAAGGGCACACTGAAAACTCCTATCCAGCTTCTTGTCCACTGTAACCCCTAGGTCCTTTTCTGCAGAACTGCTGCTTAGTCATTCGGTCCCTAGTCCCTAGCATGTGTGTGAGTTCCCACTTACGGTCCTGGGAGAAATTCCTGCTGAATGCATCAGCCTTGGCATTCTGGCAACCAGGTAGGTATTCTGCTGTAATGTGGATATTGTGTCTGATGCACCATTGCTGGAGTCTCATGGCTCCTACACAGAGGGAGTGTGATCATGCTCCCCCTTGTCTGTTTATATAAAACATGCAAGCCACATTGTCCATGTGGATCTGTATGGTCTTGCTTTCAATGATCGGTAGAAAGTGGGAGCAAGTGTAGCGAACGGCTCTTAGTTCTAAGAGATTTATGTGCAGAAGAGTTTCCACTGGGGACTAGTGGCCCTGGATAGAATGCAGACATAGATGCATTCCCCAACCCAGAAGTGATGCATCTGTCGTGATGGTCATCATTGGGGCGTTTGTGTGAAAGGCACTCCTATACAGATGTTTGTTTGAGTCCATCAGAGAAGGGACTCCTTTACCTTGTTTGGTACCATGAGGTGCTTGTTTATATTGTGCCCGTGTGAGACGTAAACTGATTGGAGCCAGGCTTTAAGTCACCTCATATGGAGTTGTGCACATTGGACAACATATGTCATGGAAGCCATGTGGCCTAATAGTTGTAGGCATGTTCTGGTGGTGACTTGTGGGCTGATTTGTCACCTCACAGAGGTGAGGGATCTAAATTGTTCTTTTTTCTCTTATGGGAGAAATTAAATAGTCTGCTAATTTTATGTAATTTGTATTATTGTATTTTGTGGGTAGAGTTTTGGCAATTCTAAGATAGACAGTTGCTGAGGAATAAGCCTTGTGGCTGAAGAGATCGAGCTGTTTCCAGTTCTTGCCATAGGATTTATTTATTTTGTCTACCCCATTCGTTGACCGCATCCACAACCAAGGAATTCAGTGTGAGGTGGGAAAAGAGGAACTCTATGCCCTTTCATGACACATAGTATTTTTTTTCAGACCTCTTACAAGTTGGTGTAATCATTGCTGGGGTCTGCCAAATTTGTTTAACCAGTTCCATGATGGCATCATTCATGGGTAGGGAGATTTTGGAGGAGTCGACATATGTAGAATGTCGAGAAGCTTGTGTTGCTTTTCCTGGACTACTTCTAAAGAGATGTCCAAGGAGGTGGTGACCCTCCTATAGATTGTCTTGAAATTGTTTTAAGTCGTCCCCAGCATTGGGAGGGGGGCATAATGGTGTCATCAGGAGAAGATGAAGAAAAGTGAAGGGTAGGATCAATGTCCTGGTCTTGGTCAGAGATTTCATCCTGTTCTGTTTGCACATCCTCAGGGTACGGAGACGGTCCTGCTACTGAGGGTGCAGGTGACGGATGTGTGCTCTCCCTGGGAGCTGGGAGGTTTGTGATGGTAAAGCAGGATGTGCCATCCATGGTGTCCAATATGGCCATTATGGTGGAGGTGGTATGGGTGTCATCCAGGGGTATCCGTACCATTGGGTTTTTTTGTATGCAGTATGATGGCCTCTGTGTGACAAGACATGTGCTGCCATATCGTGGATGGGAGAAGAGCAGCAGGAATAACTTTCATCATCATCAACCTCATCCTCGTCGCTCAAAAGAAGAGGCATTGAACAAGGTGGAATGGAAGATTGACTCATTACCGAGTGAGTTAGGGTAAAGTTGGTGCCGAGAATAGGCAATTCAGGCATTGAGGGGACTGCCAAATCCTTTTGCAGTAAGAATTGGCATGGTACCAACAGTGGTGGTGCTGTTGCGGTCATAGCAGTCGGTGCCACAGATTCTGTCGATATGGACAGACATGCCGGTTGTGGCATACCACCTATAGATGGCAGCATGGCTTGCACTTGCATTGAGCCGCTGTGTGCCATGCGTCTGGTCGGCTCCAGTGGTGGTGAGGCACAGGGTTCACTTTCCCCTTACTGCCTGTGTCAGAGCTGGCTCATTTAGAGTCCTTAGCTCTCACAGTACCGGAGTGTGCCGCTACCTCAGTTAGGGGCTGACGGTGTGGTCGATACCGACTGAGTGTGCAGGTTAGGGGAACACCTTGTCTTGGCTGTTTCCTGGATTGGTGAAGCTGCAGGACACTTTTTAGCTACCTTCATGGCAGGGTAGTCTGCTGTCTGAGACTAGAAGTAGAGCCTCTGTCAGAGGCTGTCGTAGGGGACTTCTGTCCAGGGCGAGTCCTGGCTTCTGGCTCAGATTCTGGCCAGAGAGACTTCTCCAGGAACAGCACTTGAAGCTGCAGTATCTGATTTTCCTGGTCGGGGCTGTCAGTTTGTGACAATGAGGGCACTTTTGAAGCACGTGTGCTTCGCCTAAGCACCGAACACACTGAGTGTGCCCGTCCGACACTGGGATCGATAACCTACAGATGAGGCAGCATTTAAAGCCCAGAGAACCAGGCATGCCCCTGAGGGGAGAATTTCATCCTCCCCGGAGAGGAGAACCAGAAGTAACGGCTCAACAAAAACCTATCTCTAGTCAGGAAACAAATAGGGTTTTGTTTTTTTAAATAAACGGGGACAAGGAAACTAAAAGGAGTTAACTATCTATAAAAAAAATAGAATTAACTGGTGTATGCTAAGCTAACTAAGCTCTGAGGCACTGCTGAATGCTCCAACTCATAGTCAAGGGTGGTAAAGAAGGAACTGGAGGGAGGGGGTTGATCGCACAGTGCTAATTAACTGCCTGAAGTGGCAAGAGACAGGGATCGCGCATGTGCAATCCAACCGGGTACAGATACCATAAATCTCCAATTATGAGCGCAGGGGTGCCCAAACACCAGGAGTGGAGCACACACAGGGACATCACTCGAAGAAGGAGGAATGTTTGGACAGACTTGGTTTTAGGTGCCTCTGACAGGTAAGCTTTATTATTCTCATGATTAGAAATGTTTTGCTGATAAGGAAAATAATGAATTGTTATTAGCTGCTGCTAGGGAAATTGTTAGTCTATCAGAGGTTTGTAACAGGGTTGGCACCTGCCTCTTGTGATCGGCCCATTTCTCTGGCCGACGGTGCCTGCAATCTCTGTTCTTTTCAACAGGGAGGCACACACCTCTTGCGAGCACCCCCCTCTGACTGATGGATCTCTCAGTGGGTCTTCAGTGACTCAGTCCTCCAGCCGAGCCACCTACACTGTCCAACCGGGCCTATCTCAAACCCCTCAGTAAGTCCTGTAGTCCTCCCAGGGCTCCGGTCCTCAGTCTGACCAATTGGGCCTATCTTAGTACCCTAGCTGGCCAGCTTACATGTGAAGGTTTCTGCTCTGGGATGGATCAGTACCTCTAAGACTTCCTTCTTGGAGGCTCTTTGCCTGCTCTTTAGTCCTCTGACCCCGGCTCTCCAGCTGAGTCAGTCTAGGTCAGCTCCCTTGTGGGGGTAACAGTTCCATGGACAGTCCCTTCCCTGGGCCAGTCTACACTTCCTTGTTGGGAGACAGGTAAGACTGGCGCCCACCCACTACTCCAGGTCACAGCCCAGAGACCCTCTAAGTAGCAGCAATGTGCCACATCCCTTTAACTAACTTTATTCCCTGGGCCACTTCCTTGTAGCCTGTCTTAAGTGAGTCCTGGCAGCAAGCCAGAAGCTATTCCCTCACTTCCCCGGTACCTGCCAGCAACTACCTGTCAGCCAGTCTGGAGCACCTCTTGCTCCCTCAGTCCCTGCTAGCAGACTAATCTATCCAGGCCTTTTAAGATCCAGCAGTTAGCCAGCCAGGAGCACCTCTTGCTCCCTGGTCCCTGCAAGTAGACTGCACTCACTCTGGCCCTGCAGTTCCTTTTATCTGAGCCTGCTGGGCCCTCATTGGCTGCTCCTTGTAGCCTCTCTGATTGGCTGCTTCTCCTGCAGCCACTCTAGCTCGCTTGGAGGATCTTTCCACTGCTCCTTTCCTGGATGGTGTGGCAGGACTCTGAGGCCTCCAGCAGGGGGCCTTTGGGTCTAGTCCACACGATCACAAGACTATTATGAGTTACCGGTATGTGCTTTGTTTGGAGAAAATGTATAAAAAGTTTAGATAGAAAATGTGCTTTGGAGCAACCTGAGGAAGCTTTCTTTGGGCAAGGATTTGACACCAAAGTTCCCTACCAGCTAGACAGAAGGAGGGGGCCCCTTGAAGCCTGACTGTTGATTCCTCGAAACAATCTCTTAACTTTAGGTAAATATAAATGTTTTTCAGATTCTTTGAACCTACTGCAACAACATGTGTGTCTGTAGCTGTATTTAAGATCTAATAAGAAGTAGTTTTAAATAAAGGCACTCTTGCTTGTATCAATCATATATCAGATGGAAGAACTGTTTCCCCATTGATTTATTCCTGAGAATAATCCACCTGGAGAAAAACAGTAAAGTTACCACTGCTTTGGGTTCTGAAAACCCTGGGTAACATACCTACCACCTATAATGGGATTGAAGTTGGCTCTACACCTCCTCTAGCTTTATCCTTCCATTTCCCTTCTCTGAAGTATACCATACAATATAGTTATCTGTCACATGAGAAAATGCATCTCTCTCACACACACGCCCCCCCGATGCACCTGGACCTGAAAATACATGTGGTTAAGTAAGTGCCCATCAAGGACTCTGATTTTTCACTGTACAGGTAGTTCAGTATATGGGAATGTAAAAATGTCTTTTTTTTTTTTTTCATCCGGCTTGCACCAAGATGGAAGTTGCTGTGTTATTTTTTTCACAGACAACTTAAGAAAATAAACAGGGGCAAGAGCAAAAATCAAATAAATTAATAAGTTAAGACATGATAATTTGGTACCACATAATTATGACTGGCCCAGCACAAAACAGACAATCTGACAACCCAGGGTGTTGCTAATTGACAATGATGCTGAAAGTGGGAGGCTCCACCCTAAAGGGGCTAGACTGTCCCCTTCCCAAGCTGTCTTGGCTGATTGGAGAGGGCAGCTGGACCAGAGCCTTTTTGGTGCAGCAGCTTTCAGCCAGGACCAAACCTGCTGTCTCGCTGGTATTGAAAGTTGGGGAGGGATCAGCAAGTCCCCCACAAAGTTGCCATGAATGGAGTGGAGGGACTGTGCAGAAGTGATTTCTAACAAATAGGCAACCTAGGCTGCCACCCGTGCAACCACCTCTTAAGACCAAGCCTGAATGTGTCACTTTTCCTGACATTGCACTGAAGAAATATTCCCCCAAAACAATGTAAACCTGCTTTTCCTAAAATGGGAGTGCAATTCTTCAAAATGTAGCTAAGGGGACATTTAATCCCGTTTCTGCTCATATCATGGTTTCCATCCTGCTTATTGCAGGTGTGCCGTTCATAAAAATTGTAAGCTTCCTTTTTTGAGATGCTGTATCGCTGCTGATATGGAATCCAAAAGTTTACCACGTCAGATGAAGTTCCTTGGAATAATCTCCTAGGATACATAAATTGCTTTACATGGATTCTGTTTTAAATCGTATTTGATAGTGAATGTTTTAGAGAAAAAATAAGCGCTTTCTGGCTTAATCATAGCACACAACAAGTTAAGTGTGCATAATAAGATTTGTCCTCTTATCCAACATGAATAGCTGGAAAGAATTGCTCAGTTATGCACTGGCAGATTGAAAAAGTGGCAATGAAATGGAAAGAAAAAAATTACAGAAAATCATCCATGCTCTCAATGCTCACCAGGTGAATAAAAGTAACAGCCATCAGAGGGCTTTTTGGGGAACAACCATCCTGTTTAAGGAGTCAAGTCTCCATTCAGTGCATATTTGTAGCTCCTTTTAACATTAATGAGTTTTATAATCATAAAGTCAAAATATACTGCTCAGAGTTCAGCACATGCAGACTGAAGTTTTCAGAATCTCTTTAATACCCTTTCAGCTGGAGATTTCTCCATAGCAGCCTCTGAATCATTCAAGAATATTTTATATTAAAGACAATCATTCTATTGTAGTCTGTATTATTACTGAGTGGTGGTTCAAGTTAACAACATGGGCCCAGATCCTCAAAGGTATTTAGGTGCCCCAATCACATGAGAAAAATTAACTTTCAGCTGAATTAAGCTTATTTCTACCCCTGTTCATGCAACATGATGAGCACCCATGTCAATGGTAGATAAACATGCTCAGCATTTGACAGGAGGTGCATAGTGGTGTGATTAATGACCCACTCCTGCAAAGAGCGGGTCATTAATCACGCACTAGCTTTTTCCCACCAGTCCTTCCACCCAGATGACTGGGTCTAGTTCTACCCCTCTTATTCACAAGCAGAAGAGATTCTTTCTATGTGGATATCCCATTCCCCTATGCTGAAAGGATGGAGATTCAGTTATCTCCATTACAGTCACTCCCCCTTCCTCTGTACCCCTTGCAGGGACTCAAAGCAAGCATGGAGGCACAGGGTTTGTGTGCTGTGCTCTGGAGAGGACATTGCTCTCCACTTCACCACGTGTGAACAATGCAGCCATTTCATATTCATGCCAATAAACTCTTTATGCTGTGCCACATTCTTTCTCCCATATATACCATACTTCACTTATGAATTACCACACACAGAATGGCATATATTTGGCTCAATCCATCACTTCTGCCTTGGCTTCCTGCCTGTATACCTCATGTCTCCTATGCCTCCACACTAAAAAATTCAATTGCGCTCCGAAGAGTATTAGACCAAATAATAGAAACATGAAAACTGGAATTTTAGTCCTGCCTTCACTTCAATTCTCAACACTGCCTTAATTATAGAAACACTCCTGACACTTCCATTATGAATATAGAGTCATACTTTTATTTTTTATTTTTTTGACCGTCTGATCCTCTTCATTCCTTTTCTCCCTCATTAAAATGATTAATTTTTGTTCAAAAGTGAAAGTGAAGATTATCCTGTAGAAATATTCCTAGAGTATCTCCTATTAAGGAGTTTCAAAACACATGGTGGCCCTGGGAATTAAGGATATATCATTTCCATTGTTGCTAATGGAAGCTATGTGCCTATTGCCCTCAAAGGCAGTTCTGAATATTTACCTTAAAAATGCTAATGAGATCTTACAAGGTATGTGGCTGTGAGAGCTATTCAAAATTTATACAATAAATGTAGCTCTTTTTCTGTTCTCAAATTATCCCGGAAAAATTGTGATGTTTACACACTTGTGTGTGCACATAAAAGCCTGTGGACTGCTCATGAGCAATTCATTACAACTATTGTGTCAAATAATTGCTATTCATTTTGAGCATTTGTTATTTGTAACTCACTATTCATGCTGTGAGATTGAGCACTTGTGTCACGTGCTATTGTTTTTGCTCCCTAATTTGATGGTTATATTTCCCCAAACAAAAGGAGAGCTTAAATAAACCCCATTCATTTTCAGGATGTCCAACCGGGCCTTCTCCAACTCCTCAGTAAGTCCTGTAGCTCTCCCTGGGCTCAGGCCCTGTTGGTCAGATTGAGGACCGATCTTAGTACCCTAGCTGGCCAGCTTATATGTGAAGTCTGAGCACCTATTTTCACAGTTATTCATGAGAATTTCTCTTGCTGTGAACATTCTCCTGGACCTAACAAGCAGTCATATGATTGTTTGGGAGTAATGAGTGAAGAAAGGGCCACCAACAAAGTTGAAGTGAATCTGATGGTTTTCCTCCAATTAATGGTTGCCAATACTTGGTTGCAGGAACCACCTAGCTCTATCTGCTACCCAGATTGCCCTCTCGCACCTCACTTAGGAAATCAGCAGAGTAAAATTAAAGTCTTCCTTCTGCTTCAAACAAGACCAAAATGAAGAGTCTAATGCATTTTTTTCAGAAGAGTTTTAGAGGGAAGGCGGAACTGTTAGCTTGGCCAATCTGTTTTAGCAGAAAGTTCACTTTTCGAGAATTAGAGATCCTTGAAAATAAAAAAATCTGTGAAAACTGTATGCAACTTTCACTCTAGAGTGGAGATTGAGATGCTCCCAAAGCAGAGATTAAAATAATTTGGAGTGTGAGAGAGAGCAGCTCCGCTAGCTCTGCTAAAAGCAGATGGGAATTGCCCATCTTCTCAGGGGCTTGGGTAAGTAATGTTCCCCTATGTAGTGAGGCGGCCTGGCTCCCAGTCGCCCCTGTGAAGGACGAGCCAGAACAGCCGCCAGAGTGGGCGGAAGTCAAGGGGTGGGACAGGAAGTATAAAGGCCCGGCCCCAGTGCACAGTTGCCGTCCGACCGTGGGAGAGGACAGACGCTGGTGCCCGAGCTCCTGCTGGGCCGAGCCCGGTATCCTGAGCAGGACTGGCTGAGCCTGCCCCAAGCCCGGTATCCTGAGGAGCGGACTGAACTTCCCCTCACCGAGGGTCCGGAGGAGCCGCCCAACCTACCCAGCGCTAGCTGCCATGAGGAGTCCATGATCTGGGACACGGCGGACGAGGCTAAGGACGTGCAGATACCCATGGAGGAGGAGATGGGAAGGGGCTCGGGGATAGCAAACCCCGAACCCATGTCAGTGTGTTGCAGTCAGGATCCCCACTGACCCAGCAGCAGACGGATTGCTGCTGACAGGGCCCCGGGCTGGGACACAATGGAGTGGGTGGGCCTGTGTTCCCCCCTGCCACCCCACGCCGGGTGGCAGTCTCTCCTCCTCCTCTACCCTCAAGCCAATGCTCAGCCCCTGCCTGAGGGCCCCGAGCCCCGAACTACTGTTTGTTTGCTCAGCCCCTGCCTGAGGGCCCGAGCTCAGGGCTACTGGTTGCTCGCGGCCCCACCCCGACTTAGGGCTTGGATCTGCGAGACTGATCTGTTCCCCAGCCTCGTGTAGTGAGGCAGCCTGGCTCCCAGTCGCCCCTGCGAGGGACGAGCCCTACCCCGGACGTCTATACCCTACCTCCCTGACTGATCTAGTAAGAGATCCCTGTCCTATTTCAATCTAATTAAACTATTGCTCCCAAAGAGATGACACAGCCTTGATTTCAGAGTTTCTGTTGATTCTAACAACTAGTGCCTAGAATGGAAATAACCACTTTCTGGAGTTCCTTATTCAATGCCGAGGCTTGCTGTGGGACAGAACCTGATATCCACTGAGGGTGCTTGGGATACTGAAAACATCTTGAGTTGTTTGGCTGTGTTTTTGGTTGAATAGCTTGGGGAAAAAACAGGCCAATTAACCTAACAGGGAGGGAGGTCTGTGGAGCTCTGGACTCGAGAAGAGGCAAAGTGAGGGTTTGAGAGGATCTTTTGGCACATTGAAGAAGGCATATTGATCTGGTCTGTCACCAATTAATTTGCCCTTGTTCTGCTGCATAGGCACACTGGGAAAAGGAAGGCTTTCCCGCCTGCACAGCAACAGAGCAGGATTCTAACCTAACGGTCAAGGCAGCAGAGGTGTGGCTGGCCAGATTGAGGATACAGCCAATACCTTGTTGACTATCACACATGCTGTCAAGTACAACAAACATTGTACTAGCCAAAGGCATAAACTACTCCTTTTCTAAGAAGCACCAGTGCACACCTCACATTCAGAATGACTGCCTCCACTCCTCCTTTCCCTTCATGCACACACCAGAACCCGCTAGGCATACTCTAGGGGAATAGTTTCTGTCACTATGTCAGGCCTGGCTCCCTGGCACTCTGTTCCCTCCCATGTACCTCCCTTCATGTAGCTGCAGTGGTAAAGGCAGGATGTCACCTGGTATGCACCTTCTGTGTAATATATTCGTTAGCTGGGTTCATTCATCTCTGGTTTTTGGTAGCAGGTGACAGGCCAATCATTATTCATTACGAGTTGGAGGGGGTTCCTGGAAAGCTGTCTTGCTGGGTTATAAGTGTAGGAGTCGGCTAGCTGAGAATAATACATTCTAGAGAGACAGCTTTAAAGGTATTTTTTCAGCTTTATTTAGCACAACTCTAAGTTATGGGGTTTCAATACATTTCAAATTCACATTGTTCCCTCTTGCATTGCATCTGAGGTTCCCACATGCAGAGCCTGACAGGATCATGTACACACTCTTCTAGGGCAGAGCCAGCTCTCTCTTACACATACACTGCTTGACTGCACAGCCTCATTCCAGTTACTTGAATCCTAGAAGAGGGTCTCTCATATTGATAGGCTGCATTCATCTGAATTTTTACATCCAAACTTTAACTAACCTGGGCCTCTTCTGGATCAAAAGGCAGCAGCAGTTCTACCAAAGAAATGAAAGTTCCCATGCATAGCTTTTACATGAACCAAGACCAGTTCCTAGTGGTCAGATTACATTAAAAAAAATCACCACCACAGTTAGCACCTTGTTGGTGGCATCAACCGAGAGGCCAAGACTTGAATGCACATGGAGAGCATGCGTCTCTTACCCTAAATTGGTCTAAATCAGGAATGGGGCAGAATGGAGGAGATTACACTGCCCTCACATAGGCTCTGTGACAAAACAATAGACTTTCACTCCCTAAAGCCAGCAACTTTCGCCACTACTAAATTTATATTTACGTTTGTTCAGGTTCATTTTACAAATCTAGGGTGTTACTGTATTAGTAACACAGGTATGGGATTTTGTTTCTTTAAAATATATGGGTCAGATCTTCAACTGGTGTAACTCAACATAGCTCCATAGAAATCAATGGAGATTTATTGAGGTACACCAGCTGAGGATCTGATCCATGATTTTTAACTTGATGATATCTCCTTTGTTATGTACAAACGTAGAGACACTCAAACAGGGATACACATTCCAAATACACCATAGACCTGATCAAAAGTTTGAAGTCAATGGGAAGACTCCCATTGATTTTAGTGAGTTTCAGAACAGGCCCTACGTGTTAGGAAAAGCAAAACAACAATCATTCAAAAGAGCAAATAAACACCATAAAAGAACATTTCTTATATGACTAAGGAACCCTTTCAAAAACATGATTCAGCTAGGTTGGAACTAGATTTGTCAGTCTACCATCAATGGTCAAAAGAAAAAATCTTCCTTTTTAGGGGCAAATATTTATTTAATACATTTTTTTTTAAAATCCTTGTTCTTGGCAATCGAGCCCCATATTCGTAAAATATTGGTCTGCATGAAGCTAAATCACCACAATTGTATTAGAAGTGCATATTGATGCCTTTACCCAATTCCTCAATTTCTCATTATGTATGTGAAAAAGTGGCTGTAGACCAGATCGTTTTTTCAATCAACTAGTATACACTTGTACAGGGAAAGGGTGTAGTGTTTTGGCATTAAGAATAGATTCTCTGTTCGGGAAACCCAGTGGTGCATATGATGTACTGCTAAGAGTTCCTGGTAAGACATCACACTCTGCATCAAGGAAAAGGTGGTGTTCTAATGACTGTGACTAAATCCCGACTACCAAATGATCTCTCATCCTTGAAACACTCTGTGCTATAGTGAGTAATCAGAACAGCAATTCAGTAATTACTGCTCATTCATTTACACTAAAAGCACTTTCAATAGACCAAAGAGTACTGAAGTAGAAATGGAGATACCTGATATAATGATTTACCCTACATTTCCATTGGCCACATAAATCCCATTATCCCTTCCTGTTTTTCAAAAATAACCCACAAAATATAATATCTACAGTACCTTGAATCATTGAAAACTTTTCACTTGCTTTAGGGGTTTTTTTTCCCTTCCTTCTTTTAAGTAAGACACATTGTGCTTGTGATAGGAAGAAATTACATAAAATCTTTTTTCTCCTTCTCTCTCTTTCAAGTATTTTTAGATCAACCATCAAAGTGCAGAGGAGAAAGACACAGATTCCAAACACTACACTTTAACCAAGATCTAATGTGAAAGAGTAGCCAAGTGCCAGTACGTATGACTTCCTCCAAGCAGCAGCTGAGGGCTCCTGACTGAGTTAAACTAGGCCAATGTGAGGGAGCTTCATTTCATTTTATTATCTTTCTTTAGACTTTAATTTGTGAACTGGACTTCAGAAAAAAGGGCAATGCAGAGACACTACTGGAACTTGGACATTTATTTAAGTTGATAACATTCAAAAGCACCAATGACAGATGAAATGGGGGCGGGGGGGGCGGGGGAAAAAGGATTCTTGAAGCACAAAGAAATGTTCAGTCAATCCAGGTCACTAGACTGACTGAACTTTCCTAATGTTACAGATGTGATGACCTATTTGTGAGCATGGTCACAGTTTTACAGATTCCTTTAAAGTAATGCAAAAAAATGATGTTTCAGTCTGAACTAAAAAAAATGTATTTTATTTAGACAGTTCTAAACTGGGCTCGAGATAACCAAATAGAGGGTGCCTCAGTCATTCTTTGTATTCTCCAGTCACATGGATGCTATTCTCTTGTTTTCACATTAGATGTGGTTAAAATTTATTTATGCATTCCAATCCACATTTTCCCAACAATAATTAAATCCCTTGTTACTGCCTGCCTGGTTCCATAATAGTTTAGTTAGCAGCACTCTTGTTTGGACCAGTGAGATATTTCTTTGTGTTCCACACTAGGAACTGATCTCAATATCTATGCCACTACTAAAGTGAAGGATTATGTGTGGTACTGTAGTTGAAACTGGAGAAAGAGCGTCAGATTTAAGGAGGGACTCTGGTTGGTGTGACACCATAATGCAAGATGGGCACAAGCTACTTACTTTCCAACATGAGAGCTTCAACATGTAACACTGGCTACCCAACATACTTAATAAAGATCACTTCCCTTCAACTCAGCCTGCTTTCTGCATCTCTTTTGCTAATAAAAACACAAGAGGGGTGCTGTATGTTTAGTATTTCTACTCCTTCCATTGTTGTGCTAACCCACAGTCCCTGCTGCCCATCTCTGGTGCAGGTAAAGGCTCTGTCACTTATAGAAAATGTTAGGGAATAAACTCAGTGTCTTGGCTAATGTTTCCTTTCTAAGTAAATCAAATTCTAATGTACAAAGCCATTTGCGAGCTACTGTTGTGTATGCAAACATGGCTATATTGGCCTGCACTGGCAGTGAATGATCTGTATCTAACTCATTACTTTTTAAAGAGCTATGTGATACTGTGACAGGTTGATCACAGTGGTAGTGTAGGCAAGGGAATTTGCAACATGGTTTGGAGTCTAAGCACCTGTGAGATGTGGTTTACAATATGCTGTGACACTGCAAAATGTCTGGCCCAAAGAGAGGCATATAGTTTTCCTCAGTTGCAAATTAAGGCAAGTATCTAAGGTGAAGCCTTCTACAGCCAGGTCCAAAGCCTCAGGTATAAACAAGGCCAGATTCAGCCATCATGGATGCTGAAAAACACAAGAGGAAACACCAGCTTCCTCCATTGTGCTCCCCACTTCCCAGTACAACTTTGAATCCCCTTTCTTAACGCCCATCCCTTATTATACTACATTCCTCAGAGAGTTGGGGGCCTGTTGCTTCATTACCATTCCCGCAGGGGACATCTGCCAACCTACCCATTCTATTTACAGTGTACAGGGATAGCTGATTGTTTGAGGAGGGGCTTTATGACCATTTTTGTATGTGATGGATCTCTTAACTCCTGTTACAAATGCATTAGATATAAAAGGTGATGTATAAAGCCTTACATTACATTCCAGTCTTTCCATGTTAGTTACTGAACTGGGTTGATAATTCCAAATTTTATTTTGGAAATAAATTCCCATCATTTCCCTCTCCCCATTCTTCTTCTTGTTTATCTATCACATAGCCCATGTAAATGTCAATGCTAGTGAATTAGAAATCAAGGGCTTTGAGGTACAATTCCAAATCCAAATATAGTTGTTACAAATGCTGTAATTAACAGTACTGATTCCCACACCTATGAGGTTTTCTGGATCTATTTTCAGTGTCCTTCCTGACTATCTGTTTTCCTTCTTTGTATGTTTGGTTTGCCATGCATTTTATATCTCACTACTGAGATACTGCTTTCTGTACGTTTAACTCAATGAGAGCATATGCTTGTCAGTTAGAATAAAGGTATCATTTTCCTTATCTCCCCAGGTGGATTTCGCCATGGCTGCTTCACAGATCCCTCCTCCTTGAAGGAAGTGTTCACAAAATATAGTCCCAGTCTGTAAATTTGTCTAGAGGAGCACATGTATATGTATATATACTATGCACAGAAACCATATATGTTATATATAGAAATGTAGATGGAAAGTCTATTGTATATAAATGTATTTGTGCCTAAATATCTTTTTGCAGATAAAGAGGCCTAATCTTTTCTCACTGTATATGTGCAAATTCTAATAATATTAATGTTAATAATAATAATTATTATTATTATTAAATGATAATATTAAAATATTAGATGATGGAAGTGCATCTTTTGCAAGAGGAAACACTATAATTTCCTATTTTTTTTGTTAACTTGGCTTCATTTTCATCTGTAGTTTCAGCTTTTCTTCTTGACACTTGAAAATATTGCATCTCTTCATGGAGATTAAAATTTGACATGAGGAAGAGCAAAGAAAAATCTTGATCTTTAGAGCCTAGCTTAAGACCAGCTGCGAGATGGCTATCCATCAAATACCAAACCCTCGAGAATGCTGCAAGTTTCCGGTGGGAAAACCGACATTTGTGAGTTCATGATTCCATTTCTGTGAATATTCTTTTATATGTGCTTAAAGCTTTCCAATTATGCCAACACTTCCCTTAGTTAACTTATTAATGAAGAACTAACACAAAAAGGGTATGAACATTACCCAGGCAAATTCTATGATTGTTTGAAAACGTGGAACGTTGTGGAAAATACTTTCAGGTATTCACTCAGTTCTGAAGTGAGTATTATTATAGCATTATTGTACAGGTGTATGGATTGGAAAAATGGGGCATAAAACGAGTTAAATTACTTGCCAACGTCAGGCAACAGGTTTGTGGCAGAACCCATATCCTCTAACTCCAAATTCTCCTGAGAACAAGTTTATTCTTTCTTTCATAAGACAATACCCTTTGTGTTTTGTGAAATAAAGCAAAATAATTGTAAAGTTCAATTCAAGTACACTTCTATAGGACATAAAAATCCTAATTATGATAGGATTAAATTGTTACTTTACTGATCTGGTGAGGTAGACAGTTCACTGAATTAATCAGGCCCATTTGAGTGATCCTCATCTCATCAGATAAAGACTCATTGTTACTCTTTGATGCAGACAATCTTTATCTGTCAGATAAAGCAATGTCTTATGTTAAGACCTCAGCAATATTAAAAAATAAAACGGGTTAATACCATTTTTCTTTTGTGTGATTAAATGTTTTTATTGTTTTCAGAAGAACACAACTATTCATCATCATTAGGGGAGAAAGAGCAGAGGAAGGACAAAGGAAGAGAGAAGCCAGAGAGAAATACAAGAAGGAGAACAAGAACAGAAATTCATGTGGTACAAAGTAGTAAAGAAGATTTTAATACTAATACATAATACCATGCATATAGTCATTTTCCATCCTGACAAAATGCCTAATTTGTTTTGATCTCTATTTCTCTAGTTCTATACTTGTTAAAAGGTTGTTGGGGCTTTTTTAAGTGGGTTTTCTCCAGTGCTTCAAAAAAATCTATGTTCCAGAAAAAGGCGGGACATTGTGGAGAAGGGTATTCATTGGCTCTCCATGGAAAGAAGTAACCAATAGTACTACTCATCCCAGCATTCCTGAACCTGGTAAAATACATTAATTTTAAATGTATTATTACAATGAGGCCTAACACAAAACCCACTGGAGACAATAGAAAAACTCCCATTAACTTGAAAGGGCTTTGGATCACAATCCATTATTTGTAAGAAGGCATCACAGCCAGGAAGGACAAGTGACGTCTGTGCCTCATCTGACTTGCACTGACTCACTTTGTGTCTTTGGGCATGTCATGTCACATCTCTGCCTCTGTATCTTTATCTGTAAATGGGACAAATATACTGCTTGCCCTCCTGCATCGCAGGAGTGTTGTGAGGAATAATTAGCTGGCATAAATTGTCCATGGAGCTTTGAGAATTTATGCTAGTTGAGGATCTGAGACAATGTTTTATAGTGCTTTGAATATGTAAAGTGTTACACAAATACTAAGGAAAAAAACTCCCTCCCCTACCGACCCTAGTAAGGAGACTAAGCCCTGTCTACACTATAAGTTTAGGTCAAATTTAGCAGCATTAGATTGATTTAACCCTGCACCCGTCCACACGACAAAGCCATTTTTGTCGACTTAAAGGGCACTTAAAACCGATTTCTGTACTCCTCCCTGATGAGGGGATTAGCGCTGAAATAGACATTGCCGGGTCGAATTTGGGGTAGTGTGGATGCAATTTGCTGGTATTGGCCTCCGGGAGCTATCCCAGAGTGCTCCATTGTGACTGCTCTGGACAGCATTTTCAACTCAGATGCACTAGCCAGGTACACAGCAAAAGCCCAGGAAACTTTTGAATTTCATTTCCTGTTTGGCCAGCGTGGCAAGCTCATCAGCACAGGTGATCATGCAGTCCCAGAATCACAAAAGAGCTCCAGCATGGACCGAATGGGAGGTACTGGATCTGATCGCCGTTTGGGGAGACGAATCCATGCTATCAGAACTCCGTTCCAAAAGATGAAATGCCAAAATATTTGAAAAAATCTCCAATGGCATGAAGGACAAAGGCTACAACAGGGACCCGCAGCAGTGCTGCACAAAAATTAAGGAGCTCAGGCAAGCCTACCAAAAAGGCAAATGGCTGCTCTGGGTCAGAGTCCCAGACATGCCACTTCTATGATGAGCTGCATGCAATTCTAGGGGGAGCCCCTACCACTACCCCACCCCGTCCATGGACACCTGCAAGGGGGGAGTCTCATGCAACAGGGATGAGGATTTTGGGGATAAGGAAGATGAGGAGGTGGAGGAGGATGAGGATAGCACACAGCATGCAAGTAGAGAAACCATTCTCCCCAACAGCCAGGAATTGTTTATCACCCTGGAGCCAATACCCTCCCAACCCTCCCAAGGTGAGCTCACAGACCATGAAGCCAGAGAAGTTACCTTTGGTGAGTGTACCTTTGTAAATATAATGCATGATTTAAAAGCAAGCATGTTTAATGATTAATTTGCCCTGAAAACTTGGGATGCATTCGCGGCCAGTACAGCCTCTCCTTTTAAATGGCCAACCGAAAGGGTGCTTGGTATGGGAAAGGAGGGCGCTGCTGTTTGAAACCATTCCCACATGTTATGAAGGTTGAAGAAGCTGAAAGACTGTGGTTTACCATGGCTGCCTGCAAGCCGAATTCTGTAGCCCAGCCCTGCGTGTATGATCTCTCACACCAAACCGGCAGGCCCTCAATATAAGAGGCAAAATGCGACCTTGTACTGAAAGCACATGTGCTATGTAATGTTAACAGCTTGGTTCACTGTGAAAAAGTCTACCCATTGTTCTCTAAAATGTGTCTTTTTAAAGAATACTCTCCCTTTTTTCCCTCCAACAGCTGCAAATGTTTTAGCGCTCCCCGTATCATCTCCGTCCCAGAGGCTAGCGCAAAAAAGAAGGCAAAAAAACCACACTCGCGATGAAATGTTCTCTGAGCTCATGCAGTCCTCCCGCACTGAAAGAGTTCAGCAGAATGCGTGGAGGCAAACAATATTAGAATCCAGGAAAGCAGGAGACCAGAGTCGCAACGGATTGGTGGTTGGATGACAACTGTTAGCAATCCTACTGCGCCGTCTGCTGAAAGCAGTATGGCGTCTGCATGGTAAAAAGGCGTGAAACGATTGTTTGCCTTTGCTTTCACAGAGGGAGGGGTGACTGACGACATGTACCCAAAACCACCTGCGACAATGTTTTTGCCCCATCATGCATTGGGAGCTCAACCCAGAATTCCAATGGGCAGTAGAGACTGTAGGAACTGTGGGATAGCTACTCACTGTGCAACGCTCCGAAAGTCAATGCTAGCCACGGTACTGTGGATGCACTCCGTCGACTTAATGCACTTAGTGGGGACACACACAATCGACCGTATAAAATCGCTTCCTAAAAATCAACTTCTATAAATTCAACCTAATTCTGTAGTGTAGACATTTGGCCTACCAGCATCCCAGATCCTTTATCAATGACAGAACACCACATTAATGTGTGTAGTTTTGCAGTTTATTATATAAATAAGCCAGAACCAGCAAGTTCTCACCCAGTTAAATTGAGGAGCTCTCTGCTAGTATATTTCTAAACATGTTTATTCTAAATTCCCCTTCCTCCTCTCCCTCCCTTTTTGCATCTCTGTCCTCAAATAAACAAGTGTAAAAATTCATTTCTGTTGTCTGAATGGGAGTAAACATCCCTGGACACATTAGAGACAATTAGTCTAGCATCTATGCTTCAAGTGCTGAGTTAACTAGCTATTAAACAGCCAACTGCAGATATTTTTTTTTAAAGAAAGCCCAGCTAATGAATTAATTATAATCCAGCTATGTAACTGAGCAATAATTACATATTTTCTGAACAAATGCTAACACCAAAATTTAAGGGGGGAAAAAAATCAATGCTGTAGCAATGGGTTACTCGAAGCAAAATTAGATGTGATGTGCCATTGAATGTGTCTGTAACGGATATATTTTAAATGTCCATGCTGGTTTTCAGACTGGCCCTGGGCAATGTGGCTCCAACTTCAAGATGCAAATTTGGAAGAAGTCTCAGGATTTCAGGACCCTTATCTAATAAGGTACATTTAGAGCATCAAGTCACTGAGGATTTTAGGTCCCGTAGACACTGATATTTCCTGGGACTCACCAAATCTACAGAAGAACTTTTAGAAACAGCAAAAACGTATCAAGCCCAATCTGAAAGCATCTATTTTTGGTTGATCCCATGGATAGAGCTGGGGGGTGGGGGGAACTTTCAAAGTGTATCTACAGCTTTCATTTTAACTACAGCTTTCAAATTCTTGTTGACAGCATTCAGCTAGCTCAGCCTGTGGATCTGAGGCAGAGGGAAAATTTATCCAGCTGGCTCCTCCACTGCACCATGCCCTCTCCCCAAACTCCCCTTTACTCCACAGGGCTGGATGGGTTTCTATGGGGCGCTGGCTAGGCTAGGAGCTGCCTGTGACTTCTCTGACTATATGGGGACTGCTTGCTTATGCAAATATACCCATCTTTACTGTTTCCTTGTTCCCCACCAACCAGCTTTCTGTCTGTTTGTCCACCTGTTGTATCTTGTCATAATTCTAACTGGTGAGGGACTGTCTTTATGTTATTGTTTGGACAGTGGTTGGCACAATGTGGCCTTGATCCCAGATTGTGGCTTCTAACTGTAACTGTAATATAAACTAATAATACTGATTATTAGGTAGGAGCATGTCACAGGAGTGGAAGAAAGTCCTCACACATGTGAATGCCAAGGAAAATGTTGTCTCCTTTATTTGTACATTACTTCTCTCATGATCACAGTGCATTTCACAGGGGAAAGCTGACAGCGGCAGAGTAACTTGCCCTGAATCCATTGTCTGAGAAAATGTGCTGAAGTGTGTGGCAGGGGAGGGTTGGAGAGAGATAACAATAAAAAGAAAGAGGCAGAAAATCACATAAGGGAGGTCAAACATTCAGGTAGAAAACAGGAAGAAAAAGCCCTTTTTAGTTTTTGCATCAGAGTTTGTTTTCTGCCAGAACATTTGCTGACATTTCTACTGAGTTTCTGAATCTCCCTCTACTAATTGTCTTAAATTTTAGATGTATCACACATGCATCAGTTCAGCCAATCTGCTCCAATAGTTCAATTTATTGTATTGGCATTTTTCTCCCTCCTTTGACTTTTACATTTTCTGCAACTCATGGCTGAAGAGAAATTCTGAAAGGGACTGGAGGTTTCAAGGGACTGGTAATAGAATTTGGTGCCTTTCACTTCAAGGACACGAGCTCACATTCCATCCAGATCAGTAGTGACAGGAGACTGTTACCTTCAAGCAGCTGCACCATATCTTATGGGTATTCATTTGGGGATCCAGTCCATTTCCTAGCAAGCAGGTGTTCACATTGCAAACACCATCATCTGGACTTGTACTCTAGTTGACAGTCCCAGCTGATGAATTAAGGATTGAATTAACTACCCAGAGGTAGTCTTTTCAAGTCAGGGTGGAGGCACACAATGCAGGGTAATAGAGGCAAGCTTGTACTGCCACTACCAGTGTGATACTCATTCTGTGGCTAACAGGGTGAAATCTTAATATTATTAGTCTAGCACTAAATTAAGTTTAGAAGAGTTTTGGTTTATAGTGTCCCCATGGTGCCAGTTAGACTCCAGGCTATTCAGTATATTTTGTACATATACACAGAGGTGGGCAGAGTCTAGGCTTCTTTGTCCACCCTCGTTCATCCTCTGTGATATTTTCTGTTTTGCACTGAAAAAGCTGATGGTGCTGGAATCAAAAAAACATTCCTCTCTGTTCCTGGGAGGGAAGTGCTTTTACACCTGTCGCCTCAGCATGTTTTTGCAACCATTATTATTCTGTGTGGCCTTCTGGCTCTGAGTGACTTACTGTCTATTTGCAAATAACGGGGGTTCCCCTAATAAATTGCCTCTGCAGATCCCTCCTGTAAGAGTCACATGCTTTCTTTTGTAAGCCATGGAACCACTACCAGCAGCTAAAACAGTTAGGGCAGGGGGAAGGCACATCACCTGACCTCAAGGCATTCTGTAACCAGGCCCAGTTCCAGGCACCAGCGAAGGAAGCAGGTGCCTGGGGCGGCCAATAGAAAGGGACGTCACTCCGTCCGTCATTGGGACGGCACCTCCGGGTCTTTGGTGGCAATTCGACGGTGGGTCCTTCACTCCCTCTCCTCCACTTTGGCAGCAACTCAATCATTTTTTTTTCTTTCTTCACCACTTGGGATGGCAAAAAAGCTGGAGTCGGCCCTGTCTGTAACTAACAGTTTAAAAGCCCCCGCCCACACCACCACCAGAACCATCCCTCACTTCCTCTCAACAACTTCTCTGCACCTCACCCCCTACCCTGCTCCCCAAGCATGAGTGCTCTGCTATGGTGGAGACCACAGCAAAAGTCTGTAAAGGCCTGAAACTAGTCACGGACACCGCACAACACAGACACATATGACAAAAATTCACAACCTTGGGAGAAAGATAAAGACATGGGATCCCAGACAGCACCATCAATCTAAATTCAGATTGATGGTGCTCAGTCCAGATTAGAGAATATGGATCACATTGCTGCTGTTTTATCTATTGTATAACCAAAACACTTAGCAGAAACGGAGAACTTAATAAGCTAAAGATTGTCCTGTGTATGTGCAATAAGTAATAGTCTAAACACCTGCATGAATACATTGCTCCTACTCCCCCACATACTACACACAAACCTCATGGCTATTGCAATCTTCAAATATAAGTTTCCTGCACTAAATAATACAAATTAATTTCCCTGGGCAATAAAGGAAAACTCACAGGCACTGATGCTCTTGTTTGCTAGAATCTTGCTATTGGTTCTGTGGAAAAGTTGCACAATACATTATTTATGAAAACCAGCATTTCTTTGTGTATTCATGTATTCATTTCTGTACAGCCTTTACCCAGTGCAGTAGCACAAAGGAGCAGATGATTAATACTAGTTTATATTGAAGTCCTGTTTACAGAGTATAGGCCAACTTTGTGGCTACATAACTAAAAAGGAAAAATACTTTTAAAATGTGGTTTGTAGTTTTCCTTTTTCCTCTCTGGTGTGTGTGGTTTTTGTTTGTTTGTTTGTTTGCTTTTGTTGTTGTTTCTAAACAGCCTTTTAGGAGCTTACAAAATAAAAGTTCTCTTCCTACAGCTTTTTGTCTTTTCCTTCTTACAAATATTAGTCCTCCACTCGCTCCATTCCCAAAAATATTTTAAATGAAGCAGAAGCCAACATGGCTCCCTTCTGTTTGCTTCTTCTTTATATACTTTTTACCCACACATTACTCACAATTAGCACGTGGAACTCATTGCCACAAGAGATCATCGAGGCCAAGAGTTTAGCAGAATTCCCAAAAGGATTAAATGTTTATAGATGGGTAACATGAATATCGAGAGTTATAATAGTTCATACTTATAGAAAAAAAAAGGACTTCTGAAGGGATATAAACTATCATGATTAAGGCTTAAGTTAACCTCTAACTATTGGAAGTGAGAAGGAAACTTTTCCTGGGGATAGATTATCCCATAACTGCCTAATGCAGGATTGCTTGCATCTTCCCCAGAAGCATATAGTACCTAGCATCTCTTGATGACAGGATACTGGACTACATAAACCACTTGTCTGATCCAGTATGGCAATTCCTATGATGTTTCTTCTTTAACTGTATATTAGCAACAAGAAGGATATTAATTTAGCATGAGAAATATGTAGCTTGCACACCCTGTCCCATCACCATAGGCAAAGGTCTGAACCATCTGGGAATGTTGTTTGAGAGAGAACTGCTGCAGCAGACTCAGTGAAGAACCCACATGTTGTATTACAATTGGACCACCAAAATAAGCACTTAAAAAAAAAAAGATAGCACTGCAGATGAAATTATGGGGTGTGTTGGCAGAGCTTGATGGGTCTCACAGCTGGAATAGCAAAGGTGTCACAGGTCAGACTTGAAGTGTCTTTGACAGGAACTTAGTCTCTAGGAGTGGGAGAGTAAATCATTCTCCGTACCATTTCATACAAATGGCCTTTCTCTTAGAACTGCTAATAAGAATACCAGCTGTGGTGTGGACAGCTGTCTGCTAGGAACAGGACTGACAGCATCAATACGTTTTATGTAAGCCACTGAACAGTTATTAGAGTGCTATGAATTTGGCCACCATTGCCCTGGAACAGAGGTCTTTTTCTTTCATGAGCATCGCAAGTCGGTATCTAGATTATTCAGCCAGCTAACTGCTGCATCATTGAAGGTAGCAAGGCGTTGCAGTCTACCCTGCAACCAACTAATTGTACGTTCCTCCATCACACGTCTGACTATCTGTATTGCTGCCCTGCAGTCATACTGTGAAAACTGGGCTAAGCCAAATTTCTGCATTATGGCAGCCACTCTGACCATTTCAGTCAGCAGCCTAGACTAAAACATGCATCCCAGGTGGCAAACAGACGCGTGTAAATTAGGGCTTCTGAAATCCATCAGCTTGTCTGTTGCTCTATCCCAGAGTGGCTGCCGATCTGCAAGGACATGGCTGTCAACCCTCATATGCTATTATTCACCCGAGATTGGTATCAATCCAAGTGAGGTGGACTCTAAGTTGTGAGCTAAATGTCTCATTTGAACAGATTCATGTTCTTAAAATGAATCTGCACCCGCACTGCTGAGTTTCACCTGATTACACATCAAAATGAATGAAAAGTATAGACAACCAATGTTTTTGAGATGAAACTAGAAATAGATTTTGGTTTGTTCAAAAAGGGTGTGGATTTTAGGAAATCTTCATACGCTTGGTCTGAATTTGTGATGTGACCCACAACTGGGTCAATTTCCTGTGGTTTTGGGTTTCATTGAAAATATTTTGTACAGCTGTAGTTATCATCCTGTGCCTAAGTCCTCACTTAATTGCCCTGGAAATGACCAAAATTCATGGGGAGAATGAGGCTGTAAAGCCGTTGCTGTGATGGAGTATTTAGATTCCTTAGGGCAGGAACTGTCATTTACAGTATGTTTGTACAGTATCTAGCACAATAAGGCCCTGGCTCTTTTGCCCTGTGCATGCTACCGTAATACAGAAGTGTATTAATAATAGTAATAAACAGTGGCAACGGTGGACCCACACCCAGCTCTGCTTCTGGCTGCGGTTGCCACATTTGAAAGTGTAGCCTTGTCTGAACGTTTAGCATTACAAATCAGTCTTCCAAAGATGAATCCCTTCATGTTAAGAGTCTGCTTCAATAGCAATGATTGTAATGGCTGGATATTACCTGTATGTATTGCACAGATATCATCACAATAATCATCAGCCCACCCACCCCTTTTTTTGTTAATATTGAAGAGCCTACATCGGCCTGTGTCTCTGGTAGATTTGCATGTGGGGGAATGGGGTCATTGTGTTGTCTGGCTGATGTGTGCAAGATCAAAACCGAATGAAAGCAGTGTGGCTGCAGGGTCTGTACTCGGGGAGGAAGAGGTGAGGAGGATGAGCAAAGATTAGCAGCCCAACCATGTAGCAGGTCCACAGGCAGAAAAGCCCCAGGGCACAATAGGCTGTGCTGTAACTCACTGAGGAGTTGGAATAGGCTCTCTTGGGCCCAGCTGGGCCACTGGACCATGTGATAGTCAACTATGCCCCCTGGGTACACATGCAGAGAGGGCTGCAAAGCCTTTTGCTGCAAGAGGCAGAGCACACAGAAGAAGGCTAAATATTCCTCTCGGTTGATTAACTTGAAAATAATGAGCCGCTTTATCTGATATAAAACCAAAATGAAATCTCTTTACTGAGGCTTAAAAAATATTGCAAATATTGTGTTACTGCACCCCTGCTATTAAGAAGGAGAGAACTTGAAACCTGCACTGGCTTCTGACTACCCGACTGAAAATTCCAAATGGGGGTTGGATCAGCTTGCTGAAGTTGGCGGAGATACCTGCCAAAGGGAAGTGTAGATTGTGTATCTTGCTTTCATTTTTTTGGTTTCTAAAATCCACATTTCGCTTTGTTTCATTTTTTTCAAAGTTACTGAACTAATGACAATTCAAAAATGTATTAAAAACTGGCAATTGAATTGGGCTATAATTAACCCCAGGATAATTAGATATTCAGACATAACCAAACAGAGCTACTGAAAAACACGTTATCCCAGGTAATGTGAAAACCGTAGTACTGGACTGATCATCCATGCCTAATCCTTTTTGGTATATGTGGCTACAAAATTATAAAGGCCAATGGATTGTTAAGAAGAGTTGGCCTTATTCCAGTACATTTTTTGCTTCTTTTAGAATTCATTGATCACCTCTAATTCTGCATTAACAGTATTTCTTAGGTCTATTCCTATTTGATATAATAAAGCTCTTTGACACTTCCAATTTTGGGCCCTTGAAACTGTTCTGCTGTTTGGGCTACCTTCCTTGCTTTCAGAGGGATAGGTAAAAATGTCTTTTAATTCATTAGTGGCCCACTTCTCAATTAATATCAAAGGTCTATTCAATCTACTTGTGAAATCTGCCATATTTATGCAGGCAATACAAATGATCAAGTCCTCTGAAATGCATACATTTCTATTTCCTAATCTCTATATCAACAGTTGGTTCAAATGACATCATAGAATGAGAGGCAATAAAGGTGAATATGTTTATGCTGATCAGCGTCTACAAGCCTCCATCTGTAAACTGGCCAACTTCTGCTCTGCCTCCCTTCCATCTATTGTGTCAACTTCAAGTTCCTGCCATGTCAATTGGGGATACCATGATAACAAGGCAGACGGAGTCTAATGGAGTGGGAACCAGTTGCTGACCTACATCTTCTCTGTGACCCAATGCAAACACCAAATTTTCACAATAACAGATGGGCAAAAGGCTTTTCACCCAACATTGCTTTTTCATCTTTTGAACAACTGCTGCCAATGGTCAGAGAGTAGAAAGAGCTAATTTGGCTAATTATGGTAGTTCAAACAGCTGCTAAAAAAAATCAGCCCCTAGAGGCTATCACTGACAGTACATCCCTGGATGGTTGTCAGAGACAATTAATCTCTGCCAGGGATTCAAATCTGCTGGTAATGAACAGGACACCAGTAAGAGGAAGGAACTCATTCAACTGTTGGATCAAACCAGGTGTGATTGATGGAGAGCAATGGTCACAAAGATGGACTTTATTCATGTTAGCTGGAAAACCTGGCAGATCATCAAAAGATTTTCTGGAGATTCCATCCTTGGCTAAAAGGAGTTTCCAGTCATTGCAATGCTATCACATCTCAGATAATGTTAATGGCCATACACAGAACTTGGAGAAGTCTTTCAGCTGTGCAGTCAAAACTGAGGTTACACAGAAGTGACTCCTAGTGTGGATTCTGATGGCTCCTTTTTCAGAGAAAGAGCAGGACCAGGCCATAAAGCTCATGGAAATAGGAAAGACTCCTGGCCTGGATTATATCCATATGGAGTTCCTACTTCACCTAGTCCCAAAAGCTGCTTTGGTATCTCAGCTGATATTTCCAGGATAACTACATCCCAAACATATGTTGCAGGGTAAAGGTAGTAGCCATTCCAAAACCAGGAAAACCACTGGAAGATTGCAAGAGCTATCGACCCATCTCTCTCCTCTCTGTCACAGACAGTTATGGAGATACAATTGCCTTTTGTTCACGCTGAATTCAGACAAGGATGTTGTGGGCTATTCCTTGTAAGCCCATGGTGTGGATCATCATGGAAAGGATAAAAATTTGGAGCTTCCCACTTCCTACAAGAAGATCTACTGCTCCCAGAAGAAGACATCTACATCTGCAGTTCCTACTGACTTGCCAAGACTGACTTTGTGACATCTTAGTGCAGCGGCTGTTCATAAATTCATGTCCCGTGCTGCCGGTCTGTGCTGTTAAAAGTGAAATGATCATATTTAACACTGCAGTAATTACCAGTGCATGAATGATTATTCAAGAAAGGCTAGCTGGTGAAGGAGAAAGATCTTTTTGAACAACATCCTGTCTCTGCAATAAGAGAAAAAGGAATGGGGGGGGGGGAAGCACTAGTAAAGTACATTGCCTTTTTATATAACAATTTTTTAAGCGTACCCCAGTATGAAAGTCTCCCGTTAATATACTATCCAAGAAAAGTAGATGCCAAGAAATTACACAGACTATTTTGGAACATCTAAAAGCTGAAAGTTCTGAGCATGAATGGGCATGTAGCGTATCCAGACATGTTTTTATTATTAAAGTAGAAAGCACACAATTAAAACCACAACAGTTTCTATTTTATATGAGATAACATTGGAATATATCAATGGATGCAAAAGAAAAACAGAGATATGAAAGAGGGCAGTTACCATATTGTCAATGATCAGAAAAGCAATTTAAAAACAATCTTTCCTGCAACAGTCACCAACATATTTAAATGATCCAGTATAGAAAATCTCACTCACTGGGTGCCATCTCTTCATACAATAGCTATCCTACACCAATCCTCCAATAAAATCTTATTCACAAACCAAGCCAAATCTTGTAAACATTCCTAATTCCTTCATAACATGCAGACCATGAAGCCTGATTGCATTCCATTTATTTTGTTCCACATGATTCACATAACAAGAAGCTACTTTTAAATACTCAAAAGGAAGGAATGCATTTATGATATAGCAGTCTGATTCTCTTTAGCCACAAGCTTATCTAACCCTGTGCAATCGTCTCATTAAAATCTGGATACAGCTGATCTCTAATATAAAGAGAAAATAATCTGCTAGTAGTTGGGTGAAATTCATTCTAGTACAGTATACTAGCACAAGACCTATATCCACTTAAGACTGATTTTCTTGGCTTATGTGGAAATTAAGTGGAGCATAGTCCTTGTTCTGACTTTCTGCACAGAACTGGATTTTGCCTTTTAAACAATGCGAAAATTGTAAGTAATATCACCCTGGTTTTATTAAAAAGAAAATCCAAAGTCTGAAAGACAAACCCAATCACCCTTAAAAATGTGAGTAAGTATCAAAGGAAGAGAGGTACTTTTATCCATAATGGTACCAGGTGCAAACAGTCACAAAACCTGAATCGCAAAACCTGAATGGGTCAGACAGGAAAAGAATTCCAGGAGGAAGTTTTATAATGCATGGTTGCAGCTGGCATCATTCTGACTCCAGGTTTCAAAATGCCTTTCTTTAGAGGTGAACTCACATTCCAGAAACCCATATTGTCCACTTGTGATGTGCACACAGAAGAGGCACTCCAGTTTCCTCTATGGTACCTCCCTCCTCTGGACCCCACAGAGACCTCTCAACACATCTTTGGTCTGTGCTGTAGGAATGAATGGAGGCTGAGTGGGCCAGAAGGACAAGTGGGTGGATTATGGCTAGAATACATCTTGTCTCCCTTCTCACCCCACAAGCCATAAGCATAAAAGATAGTACAACCTGGGACTATATGATACCTTTTGTGGAGTTCACTCCTGGAAACCTGGAGGAAGCCATTGCCAGGGAGCTATAAACTAGTGCTGTGGGATGATTCATCCTAGCCTATGGTGGATCACTGGAAACCCACCAGATTTGAGATTATACTCAGCAGATTCTTTTTTGGTGGGGGGGGTGAGTGGAGTGGAATTTCTCTCCCTTCTAATGAGATAATGTGGGGGGAGGTGTCCTTGTGGAGATTTCCTTCCTCAGAACCTCTTCTGCCAAGTCTTACCACAGAGACAAGGATGCACTTGTCCTTGTTTTGAAGAAATGAGTAGGTTTCATTTTCTCCGGGAGCAATTATAATGATGAAATTACCATTTCCCCCCACATTAGCTACAAAAACTGTGTTTTTTCCATGCAATCTCTAAACAATAAAGATTTGTTTTTGTTCAAGAGAATTTTCTGTTCCAGATAGTCATGCTCTCGTGTGAAAAGTTAGAGAAATAAATCATTTTCCAATAGAAAACCTACTTACGGAAATTACAAAATTTTGTGACAATAGAGTTACACTTTAACAGAAACACCATGCCCTGGATCTGCTTGGATAATGTATCAGAAACGAAATTCTATATTTATTACAGATTCTTTGTACATACCTTAACTCGAGCAATTTAAATGAACTAAAGATTCTAACTATATACCTACTCTGTAAAGCGTTGGAATTTCAATAGTATTCTGCACTGGTCTAACTTTGTTTGCATTGAATACGGACAGCAACTAGCACTTTTGCAAATCTAATTTATAGGAGTTTCAATTTACCTTTTCCTTATGTAATTCATTCAACTTTAAAGGCAGAAGATACAGCAGCTAACATCTAAGGTCAAAGCTCCTGGGTGAATCATTCCAGAGACACCTTAGCCTTGGGTCACAAAGATCCAAAATCTATTTAAAGCCATTGACTGAATTTTTCTTTTTGTAAGTAAATTCAAGCTTTTTAGGACAATTAAGCGTCCATATTTAAAATAATAACTATTGTCCCTATATTTGTAATCTGAATGATCAATAAATTGGCGATGGCTCAGTTTGTCCCGAACCAAATTCTAAAAGGAGGCCAGAAGCTCTATCAAACAAATTAGCCTTTCAAGTGCAATCACAGAGCCATATGCTCCCATGGCTTTTTTGCCAAAAAGTTTATCAGTTAATTATAAAACCTGCCTTCAAATACTCTAGACAAGGCTAAATTCTCCTGCTTGCTATATGCTGTTATCCCAATTTACAACAGAAAAAAGGCTCCACAGAAGTTCCACAGAAGATCTTTGTGATGCGAAAAAGGAAGTAAGTTGTAAAGAAAAAATGGAAGGAGTCAAGGCACTCCATATGATAATTTGGGAAAAGAAATGTTTCCATGGAGCTTTACCCATCCATAATTAGTAATGTATGAGCATGGGAAGGACTTGAAAAAAGACCTTTCATTTGTATACATTGGGACCACTTACTGTTGTTACTTCCATGTGTGAAATACTGCCATGCACTCCATATTCCCCAGCACAGAATTCACACAGCTTGAAAAATATTTGTTTCTAGCCACACGTAGTGCCACTCACCACATTTCTCTGGTGAATATGATACATTTGCCCTTTTGCAACTCAGTTTCGTATTCATTTCTACAGGTTCTTTGCCCCTTACTTAAGTTACCATGATGACCACTGTACAAAAACCTATAAAAAACATTTTTAATATAAAGGGCTTGATAAATATCTCTCTATACATATAACTTTGTGTGTATGTGTGTGTGTGTGTGTGTGTGTATAACGACACACAGAGACAGCTCAAATTATAATGTTTACATGGTAATGTGTCATATAAAGTCATTCAACTGCCAGTAATTTTTGGTCACCCCGAAAGAGAATTGCATGAAGAATCCAAAATTCCGGTATCCAAAATGCTCTGAGGCTGTTCAAAGAAGTTGACTGTAAGATCCCATTTTACATTAAAGTCCTGTTGTTGGTTTTCTCAGCATAAATGTCTTTCAGACATATGAACAATGGAAAAGGAATAACTCCAGTGACTGCTGGTCCAGAACTCTGTATCCAGTATTGAGTGACAGTTTTAAAAGAGATTATTAAAAAAAAATTCATTGTTAGTATATTATTATTTACCGATTGCGAGCAATATGCTTGTCCTGTACACAGTACAGAATGACAAAGTTCATTTCCCATCAAAGTCAATGGCAGTCTTTCCACTGACTTCAGTGGGAGCCAGATCTGGGTCCTATGATCCTTGCCCCATGGAGTTTGTAATCTGCACAAAATCAGTGCACTTCAGAAACATGTGAAGATACAAATTCACAAAGGTTCAGATTTCTTTTAATATTGTATTTTTTTAAAATTCTTCCAATTTTGTCAAGTGCATCAGCATTCCAAAAGCATGCATGATACTTATGTATCATAATGAAATTAGCACATGACCAACGAAAATTAGAAGACACTATATCTTTTTTTTTTTTTTTTAAGTATAAGGAATCTAATGAACTGTGTGTGTGTAAGTGGGAATGAGGCTAAAGGCATAAACAAATATAACTCCATTGACACTGGGTAAATACCTGACCTTTTGGATTATGATGATTTGTGGGTCATTTTATTTACTATTGTTGGGGAAATGGGGCACTGTGATTCCCATTTTTAGCCATATCTAGAATGAAATTGACTTCAGTTGGGCTAGTATTTCACCTTCCTGTACCTTGAGACTAGGTTGACTCTTCTTCATAAACTATATATAGCAGCATTGTCACAGCTATCCTCCACAAATACCAACTAGAGACCATAATCAGTTAGGTAGTCTCTACATTTTTTTCCTACTACCACCTTTATTGTATAACTGTTTAAGGCTAGACAGGTAGTAGTAGCATCTTTAAATACATATCTGAATTTAACATTGCTGAACTGAGTGGGATAATGCTTACCTCTAAGCAAGACAGCCTCACAATTATATTACATTTTTTAAAAACTCATAAATATGGATAAATCCATTTGAAACTGGGATAGAAATCAAGAGGGGAAAAAACCCTTTCAGAACACATATCAGAAATAATAACAGCCTGGACATCAGTGGTTTGTTTTTTTTTTTTTTTTTTTTCTTTTAAAACAGAATTCTTCTATGCCTGAAGCTCATGTTACTCTCAGAAAGGAGTCTCTCTTTTGAGCAGGAGTCAAGCTCCAGTTGATTCTTCCATGCACTCCACCTTACTATTCCATTTCCAGTACCACAAAACAAAACTGTCCTTTTAAAGCATTTCCCCAGGGATTGTCATAGTTATGTCTTTGGATTTTGGAATGCTGTGTTCTGCCTCTGAAAAGTACAGGCTTTTTCAAAGTTCTGTTTTGTTAGGTACACTGATATCTTTACTTAGAAATAAAAACTACTTCTGAGTAAATTGGTTAATTGTAAAAGAAGTCTGGAAAAAAAAGTTTTAGCTGATGATAACTTTGGGGGAAACAAATAGACCAAACTTCACTGTGGCTCTAAATGATATTATAATAGAGCATTACTCCCTAATATCAAGCTGAATTCTGAAGTATGAGGATGTACCAGTACCATAAGCTAAACAAACTGAACTACCTTATTAAAGTGTAGCATTTTAATTTTACTAACAAAAGCAGGAGCAAAGCCAAACAGATGCAAAGCTTGGAACAGACATGTTTATTCTAAAGTATCAAAGGCTTTTTAAAAATTAATCCATTCTTTTCCAAAATTATTATTATCCCAGAAGATCACAAACCAACCGAATATGATTAGCAACCCTAGCTCTAATGAAACCAGATTGAGTCTTTCTAATTGATTCTAATAGGCTCTAGCTAAACCAGTTTATCAAAGGTATGAACAAAAAGCATCTCTTATCATCTTAGTTTTAATGTGAGGATAATACACTAATTATGCAAAAACCTTGCCTCTCGTCCAGGTTTAGGAATTAAACTAGTCTCAATTATTATTTTTTTGTAGAGGATAAAGTGCATGAATGAAGACAATCTGCAAAACTTAGAGCTGCTATAAATTGTTCGAAATGAAATGCAAGCCTTGGTTAAAGTTCTAACTTTGGCCACAATCAGCTGTGGTTTGTTTAAGAGCAAAGGAATTGCCAAACCAGATTAGACCAATGTTTCCTCTAGTTCAGTATCTTATCTCCAGCTGTTAGCACCAGATACTTCAGAAGAAGAGGCAAGAACCCCTATTATCAACAATTGTGAAATAACCTGCATATTGGTGAAGTGTCTTTGTAATTCCATGCAGTTGGTGGATGGTTTATGCCCAGAAATATGAGTATCCTATGATCCAATAATGTGAGTACAGCAACATTCTATATCCTATGTAATGTAAGTATGGATGTGCTTATCATTCACATATCCTAGAATTGTATTCATTTCTGTGAAATATCCGTATGCTTTTCCAAACTTTTGACATGATTTGGATATCTGTAAATGTTACCAGGCTGCTGTGAATGGACTGAATTCTAGCTTAGTTCATTGGGCTTGTGTAAGTCATATGGAGAAACTCACACTGAAGTTTTGTAAAATCCTGATTGGCTGAGTCTAACTATGTAATCAATACAGCACATGATTTCATGGACAGGAGCTTCATTTTCGTTCAGCGATCTGATCTAGTTGGACAAATAAGGGGGTGCCCTCTGTGTGTATCTGATTATAGAGGTAGTAGATTAGTACATCATTACCTTCTACATTTCCCCTGGTTAGTGGGACTGGGGTGGGGGGAGGAAGAATACAGATAAGAATCATGTAATGGACTGTGGAGACAGAGCTGGTAGAAAAACATGTATTAACTTCTGCACTTCCCCTGGTTAATAGGCTCTGGGTCATTATTAGAGGTGTACATAATATATCCAATGAAAGGCAGAACTATTCAAAATTTGAGTTTTGTCACTTTTTATTGTGCACTGAAAAATAGGTCCATTCAATGGAAAATATAATCATTTTATGAATTTTTGCTCAAAACCAGTTCTCTCCCTCCTGGCACATTCCAAGAAAAAAGTGACTGAGATATGTTGGATACTGATCCCTGCCATGTGGTAGGGTAGTAATCTCTTGTAACCCTGATAAGTCCCAGGAAATAAATTCCAGTCTCTTACCTGCATTTCTGCATTAAGGCCTTTTCAAAGCAAAACAGCCAATGCCTGTGCATTGGATTTTGGAGGAAAAGCAAAATGGTGGGGTTATGAAGACTCCCAAAATGAAATGGTATTTTTTTTTTCACATAAAATATCCCTGAAAACATCCCCCCCATTTTACATTTCTCAGATATGTCTGCTCACATATGTTGCTAGTACTTATATCTTATTTTAGAAAGAACCATTTCCCAGAGACCAGAATTCTCTTTTTGTACCAAAGATGAAGCCAATCAAGACTCTGTGTACCTGGCACAGATCTATACCCTCCTTCTGTAATTCCACCATTACTGAGAATTGGTTTGGTATTATTTTATAATTTAGTTTAGATAAAGTTATTATAGCCTAACTTTAGATAGGACATTTTGTTTTCCTGAGATCAGAGTTCTGTTGTAGCATAATAGTTGAGGCACAGTTGAAGCAAACTGATGTGAACTTATATCTATGGCTATGAATCAACTTCACCCGCAACAACCAAATTCTAAGGGATAACAGAACCATGAGAAATAAGCAGAATACATTTATAACAAATAGATCTTTCCAGACAAACTTGACTGCTCTCCTGTTTTTATTAATAGAATGACAAAATTAGTGGATAAAGGGCTCCACAGATTTACTATATGTGGAATTTGGCTAAACATATGAAACAGTGTCGCATGAAATTTTATTCTCAAAATTAATTCACATGAGGCTGGATATGAGCACTGTCACACAAAGTAAATGCTGTCTTGAGGACTACAAACAAAGGATAATGCTAAATGACAATGTTTGAAGGAGACTGCAGGGGTCTTTGTTGGCTCACTATTATTTAATAATTTTATTAATGATCTAAAAGAAGGAGAAAACAGCATGTTAATGAAGTTCTCAGATTAGAGGGATAAAACATATGATCAGAAAATATCAGTGAGATGCAATTTGGAAAACTACAGGCTAATATATTTGCAGCAACATAATCCAAACAATGGTAGGTAAATAGTATAATGGCTAACAGGGGTCAGGCTAGAGACTCTTGCCTACATGCTCGGGGTCTTACTGATCGCCATATTTGGGGTCGGAAAGGAATTTTCCTCCAGGGTAGATTGGCTGAGCCTCTGGAGGTTTTTCGCCTTCCTCCGCAGCATGGGGCAGGGATCACTAGCAGGAGGGTCTCTGCCGATTGAAGTCACTAAAACACAGGATTGGGGACTCCAACAGCAGAGTCCAGGGAAGGGGTAGGGACGGTTTTGTGGCCTGCAGCATGCAGGAGGTCAGACCAGATGATCATAATGGTCCCTTCTGACCTTAAAATCTATGAGTCTATGAGTCCATAGATTTTCAGTGGGAAGGAAAAACCTGGAAACTGGCAATTCTTAGAGAGATACAAGGTTGATAGTGGACAGCAGATTACATTCTAATTTGCATTTTATGTCAACAAGAAAGGCAAATGCAGTTTCCGTTTGGCTACAGATAGAAATCACATAGTGGACCAAAGACAGAGCTGGTAGAAAAACATGAACATTTTTTTTTCACACACATACACAAAAAGTGGGATTTAATTAAAAATGGAATTTTTGAAGACATTTTGAAAATTTTCTATAGTGATAGATTTTTAAGGCCAGGAGAGATCATTTTGGTCATCTAGTTTTACCTCCTGTATAACACAGGCCATAGACGCTCAGGAATCCCTACATCGTTCCCACTGTTACTCTAAGAACCCTCAATGCCAACTCTCCAAGGGTTCACTCTTTTGTAGCAGCAACTCCTAACAGGCCTGATAAATCCTCACTCTGCCTTGCACACTGTTTTCATGAGATTTATCCATAAATGATGTCTTTGAAGTCTCTAGTAAAAGCTTGTCTCATACTGATCCTCATAATCATTGCAAGATGTATGGATAGATGATATTTGAAGAGTTGGGTATATGTACTGAAAATATGTTTTGAAGTCTGTCACCAACCAAGAGAAAAATAGGTTTCTTCCAGACAGGAGGTAAGATATATCTCTGTCAAAATGTAAATTGAACATTGTAAGCCAACACAATGGAAGCCCCATTTACATACTGAGTCAACAGGAAAGGAACACTTCGGAGAATGAATCATAGTGGGTTGCCCTGACTCTGAGGGCAGACAAGGAAGTTTGGGAAATATATAAGAAAGGCAAAAAGACACCCCTTTATCCTGCAGTTGAGGGAATAATCATGCAGTGTGATGACATCAGAGAAAACAGAATCCCATCCTGTTCTGGTTGGAGGCACATTTGGGTGAGATAGACTTCCTCAGTCAGAACGTTAGCCTGTTAAGTTTAATATTCAGAAGGCATGTTATTACTCTGTTTTATATGGAAACTTTTTGTTTCCATTATTCTTACTATCTCTTAAATCTTAATCTTTGATAATAAACTAATGATTGTTTTCACTATAAAGTAAATATAACTCAGCTCTGTGGTGTTATACAAGAATTGATCCTGCATTGAATTATCCAAGCTGATGTGTACTGTTCCATGTGGGACAGCATACCTGGTATAACTGTGAGTATTCAGTGGATAATGGGCTGAACATTACAGAAGAATGCTTCAATGGGGCTTGGGCACTTGGGTATATCTATTGTTAGGGGTCTGCTTAATCATGGAGAAATCACACATTTTTCATGAAATTTTCTAACACAACTATGAAATTTGCCAGCACACCCACAAAATCTGCTATTTATGCCATGATCAAATTGTGAAAAATGTGTGATTTCTCCACAGCATTTCTCAAACTGGAGGCCCCACCCAAAAGGGGGTTGCAAGCCTATTGTGGGGGGCGGGGCTTGTGGTATTGCCATCCTTACTTCTGCACTATTGCCGGAGACGGTGCTGCCTGAAGTTGGGCACCCGGCCAGCAGCCACTGCTCTGCACTCTACCTTCAGAGCTGGGTGGCCAGAGACCAGATTTCACGTCCATGACACGATTTTCACAACCACAAATTGGTAGATGCCAACCTATTGTTAATCCGCAAGGCAAAGTAATGTTTGGCATAGCTCTGAGGAGATTGTTTGGGAATCTAACAGACTGGGGGTGTGTGGGAGTTGGCATCCAGTTATGCACAAGCAGTCTGACCTCTCACTAGAGGCAGGGAGAGTAACAAGATGACTCACGGTCCTGGGTACCTCAAAAACTGTCACAATAATAACTTCTGTTTCAGCAGAAGGACCAGCTATATACTATGTCCTCTTCTGGTAGACCATACATTTATTATTGCATTCCTTTCCAGGTATCTTGTTACTAGAATGATACTGAAAATCAGAAGAGGTTAAGAGGAGACCAACAAGAGTGATCAGGTGCCTGGAGAGATTGGTTTAGAAGAGAAGACTAAAGGAGTGTGATAGAATTACTTAAAAAGAGAGAGAGACATAGCATTTTATAAATATATGAAGGGAGTAAGTGCTAAAGAGGGAGATGAATTATTTAGGATGGTATAAAGAGTTATAACCAGAACGAATGGGATGAAATTAAGAAAGGGAAAATTTAAATTTAAGTCTCAAGAAAAAAACATTTAACAGTAAGGCCTTTTGGGCTATAAAGAGCCTCCCAAGTGAAGCTGTGGACACTTCCCTGCTTAGAACACTTAAAACAAGATGACAAAAAATTAGTGAATGTATAAGAAGGGACAGTTGTGCATGGGCAGGGAAATGGACTGGGTATTTTCGTAGGTTTTTCCACCAGTCACTGAATTCTAACACAGAATGAGAAATCAATTTGGTCATCTGATAGCAACTCCTTAATACAAGGAAAGTATCTTTTTGTCAACATTACCCTATCTAATGAGATATCTTAGGTCTTTATTCCTTTAAAACACATACTAGACTGGATAACTCTATAGAGCAGGCAAGACAATATATCAGATGGGATTTGGTGCTGATTATTAATTTTAAAAAAGATAACATAAAGGAAAATCATTCTTATAAATAACTTCAGCTGCTCAGTACCAGCATAAGGATGTTCTGGAATAAAACAAACAAACAAAAAAGTTCTGAAATATATATAACATACAACACTTGAATAAAAAGGAATGGTATTCTGACAAAGTCTAATTATAGCTCCCATTCACTGCCTGCTCTTTTCTCCACCTATTATAACATCACCCACAAAACAGTCAGTGATGGGGACCAGAAACAATAATCCCTTAAACAGAGCTAATGTAGAGGTTTCAAATAAATTATAAACCAATGTGATGATGAGCTCAAAAGTGAATTAATTTATCTCCCTCATCTAAGGTGCGCTGTCAACATGAAGGTGTTTAAAATAGGAAAGTCATATAAAGTAAACTTAGAACTAAACCTGCCACACAACAAGTCTGCTAGGTTTTGGGATTCAGATCAAAGAATACTCTGCTCAGCTTTTTAAAGAAAAGAAGAAAAAACCTGTCAAGCTGACTCATATCTCTGTGCTCAATCAAGGTTGTGTTTATACCTGGTTAATTGGCACAGGTGCCACTCATTAAACAGAGCACAAACTGGTCCAATTTAGTTGCATCCAGTAGATACTTTGCTTCAGTTTACCTATACCCTTTCAGGTCAGCAGGTAAGGCTAAATTATGCAGCAGATGAGTTTGTAAACTATGCTTGAATGTTGTAATATCTTTACCACATTAAATACCATTCATTATAATTCAATCATTTGGAATTTTAGAAATTCCTGTTTTTAAACTACACAATCAAAATCCTTTATATAAACACATAAAATTAAATAATTTACCCTTAAATACTCCCCTCTAATTACAATAGATTTGCATCAAATTTCCAACAAGCTTTAATTATGCCTTTCATAATTTGTCTGATGTTAAGAATTAATTATGAAAACAGAGCAATGATCAGCTATAGGAAACATTGTAGTAGAATCAGTGGAATAGAACTAGATTTTTAATTGTATTTAGGTAGCTAAAGCTACAGATAGGCATCTAGTGGGATTTTCTAAAGCATTTAAGCATGGGAGTTAGGTGCCTCTATGCTTTTGAAGATCCCAGAAGGTGCCTGTCTTCATCTTTAGCTGCCTGAATATTTTTAAAAAGTTGACGCATTGGGCATTATTACAGTAAGCCAACAGCAATCAATTAAAAGCCAATTTTCAATAGCAACAAAATTGAATTAATTTGTAATCTAACATTGGCGTGTTTCTAGGGTTTAAAATATGGCATATAGTAGTTGAATTCTGCACATTATGCATAATCTTATGCAATAGGGAATGTTATATTTGGAAGGGGAGGGGAGAATCCAACCATGTATAAAGAGCTAAATTAATATCTCCTTCAACATTTACATTTTCAGAACCATCAAACCTCCTTTTCAATTCCTATGTTATCATTCAGATATGCAAATAATTTAATATGATTAATACTATTAAAAGCTTAATCCAGCAAAGCACTAGAGCACGTGCTTAATTTTAAGCACATGAGTAACCCCACTAATTTCAACAGGGCTGCTTACGGACTTAAAACTCAACAAATGCATAACATTTTAAACAAAATATTAACAAAGCACCAGTTGAACTCAATGAGACTACCCATGTGTTTGAAGTTAAGCATGCATGCAAGTCTTTGATGAATTGAGACCAAAGTTAACAAAACTTAATGTCATTGATCACAAAAATATTCCCCTGATATCGTGTAACATATTTAATCACACCTGAAAAATTGCTGAGTGATTAACTCTAAATATATGGCTAATAATTTATCCTCCCATTGGCTTCTGTAGGACTTTAAATCACTGCCTCAGGAATGAATTTAGTATAAAATAATTCAAATGATAAATAAATTATGCTTTATTTATAGCAAAAAATGAATGCAGTCTGGTATTTAATGGTGTCTCTAAGCCCCTTAACATTTCATGAAATAGAAGAAAGCAGAAGTGAAAATTCTAGTATTTAAACAACCCCACTCTGCCATTTTACTGAAGGAAAACTTATGAAATGGTTTCAGTCCCTCCTTAATGCTCTGATCTCCTTTGTACATCATACAAACGCAAAAAGTACATGGAGCCAATTGATTTTATAAAACTCTTTGCAGGTCACCTTTAAATTTCAATGTTTCTTGTAACTCTTATTCCAAAGACTTAACTTGCAAATCTATATTTCCCTTTCATAGATTCACAATTTCCTTTTTTTATCTCTTGCAACTTATTCTAATAGCTCTTTTAGTTCTATCATCTGGAACTCTATGTGCCAGATTCTGCTCTCAGATATGCATACACAATTCCCATCAAAGTAAATTCTTCTTCACTGAATCGGTATTCACTCAACTCCTATTCACTGTTATTCAACTGAAGTCGATTGTTATTCTGATTGGTTACTCTGGGCTCAATTACTCTGGAAAGCATAATGAGAAGTTTCATAGGCAGAAGATCCCTGGACATGTTCAAAGCCAGCAAAGAGCAGATTGTGAATGAGCTGACATACACATATAGAAAAGTCATTTTGGGGTTAAGAAACAAACAGTAACAGGTATTAGACCATAGCTCTGTTTTAATCAATATTTTGCCCTGAAGAAGATAATTGATATGCAGTGCTTTTTCTTAGGGGTAATGTGATATTTGTATATTCATTGTTATGATTTCACCCAACAAGAAAATCTCAAATAAGAAACTGCCTTGTAACCCAAGAACCTGGAGTAGATAGACAGGCAATAACTGGATGGTCAGTATGAACATCATTTTGACTTGACTTATACTAGGAAAACTCTTCAGCAATTGCTTCTTATTTTCATTGATGTAAGAACAGAATCAAACCCAAGAAGTCTGGAGGCAAAACTAAACAACAGAACAACCATAACTCTGAAGTTTCCATTATAATGTAGCTCTTTTGACTGCAGAGCATGATTTGAGTAGGAGGTTTGATTTTTAAGTGTCTAAATTGAAAACCTGAATAGAAAATCTTATAGGAGGCTATAATAAAATACTTATTATAGGAGGCTATAATAAAATACTGGTTCATGTGGCTTACTCGAAAGGACCAAACAGGACAGTACATACTTGTAATTCCTTTGGATTTAACAGAAAATATTGCCTCATTGTGAAAATCCTTCTGAAGTACTACATGTATGGAGAAAAATCCCAAGCCATTACTGATAGCATCTGAGAATATAAAAAAGTCTAAGGTTTCCTGGAAATTTAGGCAGCCCCAGAGGTACTTCTAGGACTCATCTCAAGCCTTTTTATCTATCCACATGTTGTGGTTAGAACAGTGAAGTACTGAATTTTCTTTGTTTTAATCAGAATTATACTTTTAAGATTTTCTAAAAATTCTTTTCCACTGCACAGCAGAACAAAAACATTCACACTTTGAGCATGCTGCTGTTTATTGAGTCTCATTGAGATAAAATCTCACAGCTCACAGTCCTTTGTTCATTGACTTCACTTGTCAATTTGGTGCTATGCCTGCTTGGCAAAACAATTGGAGAAAAACTGTTCTTTAGAGCAGACCCAGCCCATCACTCTCTGACACAGACTCTTACATTTTAAGGCCAGACGGGACCCTCATGATCATAGTCTGATCATCTGCACATTGCAGGCCCACCACAATCTCACCCACCATAACCTCAAAACTTAATTTAAAGACTTCAAGTTAGAAGAAAATCCACCATTTACTCTAGGTCAAACCAGCAAATGACCCGTGCCCAGGCTGTAGAGGAAGGTGAAAATCTGCCAGGGTCTCTGCCAATCTAACCTGGGGGGGGAAATTCTTCCTGACCTCAAATATGGTGATCAGTTAGACCTTGAGCATTTGGGCAAGATCCACCAGCCAGAGCCTGGGAAAGAATCCTTTGTAGTAAATAAGAGCCCTCCCCATGTAGTGTCTTATCTCCAGCCACTGGAAATATTTGCTAACGGCAGTCATGGATGGGGCATTTTAGGCCACCTCATTATTCCAACCCCTCCATAAATGTATCAATCTCTGTCCTGAAACAAATTAGGTTTTTTTCTTCACTTCACTCCTCTGATGGTTAGAAACCTTTATCTAATTTCAAGCCTAAACTTCTTGGTGGCCAATTCATATCCATTTGTTCTAGTGCCAACATTGGCCCTTTACTTAAATAACTCCTTTCCCTCCTTGGTGTTTATGCCTCTGATGTATTTATAGACAGCAATCATATCTCCCCTCATCATTCATTTTGTTAGCTTCTCAAGTCTCCTCTCATAGGGTAGGTTCTTCATTTCTCTGATAATCCTAGTAGACTTTTTCTGCACCTGTTCCAGTTTGAATTCATCTTTCTGAAACATGGGAGACCAGAACTGCACACAGTATTCCAGATGAAGTGTCACCAGTACTTCCTTATCTCTGCTACAATACCTTGCTTGATGCATCCTAGGACTGCATTAGCCTTTTTCACAGCCGCATCACATTTGTGGCTCATAGTTACTGTATGATTGACCGATACAACCAGGTATTCCTCCTCCTCTAACATTTTTAATGGATATGTCCCCATCTTATAGCAAAAATTCTTGTTATTAGTCCCTACATGCATGACCTTGCACTTTGTACTATTAAATTTTGTTCCATTTCTCTTACTTCTTTTTTCAAGGTTATCCAAATCTTCTTCCATGATATTCCTGTTCTCCTATGGACTGGCAATACCTTCCAACTTTGTGTCATCCACAAATTTTATTAGCACACTATCACTTTTTATGCCAAGTTCATTAACAAAATTATTAAATAAAAGTAATCGCAAGACCAACCCTTGAGAAACTCCATTAGTAACCTCGTTCCAGCCTGACAGTTCACATTTCAGCACGACCCATTATAGTGTTCCCTTTAACCAGTTCCTTATACATCTTTTCATTCTCATATTAATCCCATCTTCCCCAATTTAACTAATAATTCCCATGTGGACATCATTTGTGGGGCAGCAACACAGATTTTGTTAAACTAACTTCCCCTCTTTCCCGACAGGCAGAGGCAACGCATGGGTGGGGGCATGTGGGGTCATGTGCCCCCCAGATTTCTGCCAGGATGGGAGTCGGGTTGAGAGGGACATGCCTGGAAAACACACCGGCACCCAGCATTCTGCTGAGCTCCACTAGGAGGTACCCAGAGCAGGGAAGAGAGACCAGGCTGGCAGCACAGCTCCACCAGAGGGGGTGTGGTGAAGCCTGCTGAGTCCCATCCCTTTCTTGCCCGCAGCCACAGTTACTGCTGCTCAGTAGTAGGTGTCTGGAGCCCACTGTGACCCCTGCCAGGCCTGCAGCGGGAGGTGATGGGAGAAGTAAGTGGGGAAGGAGTTCTGAGGGTAGTGAGGGAAAGGTGGTTCTGGTTTGCAGTGAATGTGGGAGGCACAGGTGGACTGGGAAAAGGCCCACATGTGACAATTGAGGGGGTCATGTGCCCCCCACCAAAACCTTTAAATTGTGCCCCCACTCCATCAATAGTTACAGGTCATCTCTGGCTACAGGACATTTCCATGTCTGGAAAAAAAAATAGAATTGTGACACAACAGCCTCCTTCTGTTAGCCTCTTTAATATTCATTCTCCTATTTGTAGTAGACCTTGCCTTTAAGAAACCTGGGAAGGGCCCATATCAGGCAGTGCAACAAATCGTCTGAATTTAGATGTCTTCCATGTGTACCAATACTTGCTAGGTGTGGCACTCTGTCTCCCTCTAGTGGCAGGTAGACCAGCTAGAGATTGATGAGTCTGCTACAGCCTTCGCTAAGGGACATGTGTCTTTTAACTCATGCATTAAGCTCCAAAGGTCCCAGGTTTGATCCCAGATGACGACAACCAGGATCTGTTGGCATTACACATGCAGAGTAGTTTCTTATTAGGCTTCAGTGGAGATCTGTTTTTTGGAATCTCTTGGGTCTTCTCTCTGTGGGCTTGTCTAGACATGGATAATAAGTGTATTTTTAAATCATATTAGCTGGTAACTGTGAATCCTAGAGGGGAGCTGAGGATACATAGAGGGTATATCTCTACCAACTAACATGTTAAAGTACAACTTAACCTGTGTAAATTACAGTTTTAAAATGTGTTACTTACAACATTTTAGGCTTACACCTTTTATCCTAGCCTGGACAAGCCCTATGTCAGCTGCCTCCATATCCAATACCAATCAGGGATATTACATTGTCCTTGCTTTTTACAAACACAGCCATTTCCCCATTTCTTTGCCTTACTTTTCCAACAAATAATAGAAAAGGGCATCGTGGGCATGCACTTCCCATCAATGACCTAATGACTTTTTTCCTTGAGAACATTATAGTGGATAAGAAAGGATGAGGTACTGCACTGTGCTCCACTAGACTATTATAGCAGTGCCTGAAGTAGCACTGAACTGTACTATGTTACATCAGTGTAAGGCTGCATGCAGAGATCTCCCACACTGTAGATTATCACTTTATAATATGTCACTTAACAAAGTGTATACGAAATGCTCCAGCACAACCAAACATACTATACCAGCCACACCTACTGATTCTGATAATGTATCCTGTAACAAATAAAACAAGGAAGGTATGTCATGACAGCCATTATAGCAGGAAATTAAAAAGCTGGGAGGAGATTCAGTATCGTGGAAGGAAAATTGGCCATCTGTTCAAAGGCAGCTGATAATTATTTTGGAAACCTTCAAATAGAGAATTTAAAGGCAGCTATGGGTAAAATTAATACTATCTCCATGATAAGAAGTAGGGGATCAAAGCAAACAAGAAGCAATACCAGCATAGTGCTAGCCAGTGGTTACTACTCTCACACAGAGAATGGCTCACTTGTAACAATGAACCTAATCTTTCCATGATTCACACACAAAAATGCCCTGCATCTGGATTTGGCCCTTCCCACAGAGAAGGCACAGCCTCTTTTGAGGTATCCTCCCTTTCTCCCTTTCCCAAGAACTTTCAGAGCGCCATCCAAGGGCTCCAGGGCCAGTGTACTGGGAGGGGGAAGACCTGAGAGATGTACATTGCTCCCTAAGTACTATGGGGTGTTCATACAAAAGATAATGCATGCCCATCGTTCTATGTCATTTATTACATGCCTGGTTGACATTTATTATACTGCATGACAATTAATACAAGTAATATCTTTTAAGAATTAAAAATTGCTAATGGCAAAGGAGGCACTGGTGACACAGTGGATATACGTGCACTCATCTTAGCTCTAGAAATCGGAGTTCAAATGGTTTGATAAAGGCCAGTGGCTGTAACATTGATATCCTGTTGACATGAATGATGCCTTTAAGCAGGAGAGGGCAAACATTTTGGCCCGAGGGCCACATCGGTGTTGCGAAACTGTATGGAGGGCCGGGTAGGGAAGGCTGTGCCTCCCCAAACAGCCTTGACCCTGACCCCTATCTGCCCCCTCCCACTTCCCGCTCCCTGACTGCCCCCCTCAGAACCTCCGACCCATCCAAGGCTCCCTGCTCCTTGTCCTCTGACTGCCCCCTCCCAGGACCCCCACCCCACCCGCTATCCAACTTCCCCTGCTCCCTGTCCCCTGACTGCCCCGACCCCTATCCAGACCCCTGCCCCCAGACAGGTTCCCCGGGATTCCCATGCCTATCCAACCATCTCCTGCTCCCTGTCTCCTGACTGCCCCCAGAACTCCCTGCCCCTTATCCAACCCCACCCCCTTACCATGCTGCTCAGAGCAGCAGGAGCTCACAGCCCTACCGCCTGGCCAGAGCTAGCCACACCGCCCGTGTTGCCCAACAGGAGTGGCAGGCCAGAGTACTGGTGGCACGGCGCACTCAAGCTGCGGGTGAGAGAGGACAACAGGGGAGGGGCCTGGGGCTAGCCTCCCAGGCCGGGAGCTCAGGGGCTGGGCAGAACGGTCCCGCAGGCTGGATGTGGCTCGTGGGCCGTAGTTTGCCCACCTCTGCTTTAAAGGAATGAAGAGTTAGGTTTTCTTATAAATGGCATGTTTCTATAGATCCTGACAGAGCCTCCCAAATGATTCTTCTCTAAGATGAGATGTATGAGCATACTTTTGGGACTACTGATTTATGGTAGCCTTTTTGTCTTGGGCTGTGACCCCCATTGGATCTCACAAGTGAAAAGGTCTGGTCACTGACTGAATGGGGACCTTCTAAGACACTCTTATGTGCTACAGGTAAGGACGCTGGTGATTCAGTAGGTGGATTCCCCTCTGAGTCAGTACTGAGCCAAAGATGATAGGAGATGGAGATGCTGTCTTTTGGATGAGATATGAAAATCAACCAGATATGATCATAAAGTTCCTATGGCATTTTTATTAAGCACTGTGGAGTTAACCCTGATGTTCTAGCCAAACTTTAGTCTGGGAATTTACATTCTGCCTAACTAAATTACCCCTGCAGTTCTGGTAACAGTCCTCATTTCTTATCCTGCCAATTGTGTAGCATTGCAGTGTGCTATTAAGCAGCTATTGTATTCCACTTAGCAGGGAATAAAGTGATCTAGGTATACACTTCAAAGGCCAGATTCTGACTAACTACTACACAGGTGCACAGGGTTGCAGGGAGGGTAAAACGAACCTTCTTGCTTTGTATCCCCACAAAGGGGTCATGTACAATGGCCCAGATCCTCAAAGGTATTTAAGTGCCTACCTCTCAAAGATTTTGTGATAAATGAAGTGGGGGTAACTCCCTTTTATGGACACCCAGCCAGCTAGTTAGGCCAAAAAGTGTCAAATAGGCCTAAACAGGTAACGTACCTTGGACACCAGGTGGGTCAAGGTACTATCAACCCCCTACAGGCTAAGGTAAATGATATCCAAAATTGGCTTGTCCCTAAGTCAAAGAAGCAGGTCCAATCCTTCTTGGGCTTGGCTGGGTATTACCGATGATTTGTACCACACTACAGCCAAATTGCCACCCCACTGACAGACCTGACCAGGAAAAAACAGCCAAATGCCATTCAGTGGACTGAGAAGTGTCAAAAAGCCTTTAACCAGCATAAGGCGGCCCTTATGTCTGACCCTGTACTGAGGGTCCCGGACTTCGACCAACCGTTCGTCGTAACCACAGATGCGTCTGAGCGTGGTGTAGGAGCAGTTTTAATGCAGGAAGGACCAGATCAACAATTCCATACTGTGGTGTTTCTCAGAAAAAAAAACTGAGAGGGAAAGCCACTGGTCAGTCTCAGAAAAATAATTTTATGCCATTGTGTATGCTCTGGAGAAGTTACACCCATATATTTGGGGACGGCAGTTCCATCTGCAGACTGACCATGCTGCTCTGAAGTGGCTTCAGAAACTAACAAAAAACTTCTTCGGTGGAGTTTAGCTCTTCAAGACTTTGATTTTGAAATACAACACATTTCAGGTGCCTCTAACAAAGTGGCTGATGCACTCTCTCGGAAAGGTTTCCCAGAATCAGTCATTGTTGTCCTTGAAATGTAAAAAGTACTGTTTAGTTCATGCAATTATTAGTAAGATTAGAGGTGCATATATCTTATTAACTCTGTTTCCTAAACCTCCAGGAAGAAATCCCAGCCAGTGTGGACCCAACCTGAACCAGGCTGGCCAGCACCATCTGTGATTTGGGGGGCATGTGATAAATGAAGTGGGGGTAGCTCCCTTTTATAGACACCCAGCCAGCCTTTTAGCTATAAAATTCCTCTTAATAGCTGCTCTCTACTTCCTTTACCTGTAAATGGTTAACAAGCCCACAGGTAAAAGAAAAGGAAGTGGGCACCTGACCAAATGAGCCAATGGGAAGGTAGAACTTTTTAAAATTGGGAAAGAAACTTTCCCTTTGTCGGTAGTTCTCTCTGGGCTGCAGGGACATGGAGCAGCAATGCTATAAGCAGAAATGCTGTGTAAGATTTGAACCAGGTATGAAAAATTATCTTCCATACCTAGAAGGAATCATTGGAAGGCAGGAAATGTTTAGATAGACACAATCAGGTTTATTTCTTTATTTTGGCTTGTGGATCTCCTCTGTGCTAACCCCAGATGCTTTTGTTTGCTTGTAACCTTTAAGCTGAACCCCCAAGAAAGCTATTTTCGGTGCTTAATTTTTGGAATTGCTTCTTTAAAATCTAGCAAAAGCCTAAATTCCAGATGTATTTTCTTCTAAGTAATTGGGCAACAAAATGGCAAATGAAATTTAATGTGGATAAATGTAAAGTAATGCACATTGGAAAAAATAACCCCAACTACACATACAATATGATGGGGGCTAATTTAGCTACAACAAGTCAGGAAAAAGATCTTGGAGTCATCATGGATAGTTCTCTGAAAATGTCCACGCAGTGTGCAGAGGCGGTCAAAAAAGCAAACAGGATGTTAGGAATCATTAAAAAGGGGATAGAGAATAAGACTGAGAATATATTATTGCCCTTATATAAATCAATGGTATGCCCTCATCTCGAATACTGTGTACAGATGTGGTCTCCTCATCTCAAAAAAGATATACTGGCACTAGAAAAGGTTCAGAAAAGGGCAACTAAAATCATTAAGGGTTTGGAACGGGTCCCATATGAGGAGAGATTAAAGAGGCTAGGACTCTTCAGCTTGGAAAAGAGGAGACTAAGGGGGGATATGATAGAGGTATATAAAATCATGAGTGATGTGGAGAAAGTGGATAAGGAAAAGTTATTTACTTATTCCCATAATACAAGAACTAGGGGTCAGAATTCCCCATCAAATGAAATTAATAGGCAGCAGGTTTAAAACAAATAAAAGGAAGTTCTTCTTCACGCAGCACACAGTCAACTTGTGGAACTCCTTACCTGAGGAGGTTGTGAAGGCTAGGACTATAACAGAGTTTAAAAGAGAACTGGATAAATTCATGGTGGTTAAGTCCATTAATGGCTATTAGCCAGGACGGGTAAGGAATGGTGTCCCTAGTCTCTGTCTGTCAGAGGGTGGAGATGGATGGCAGGAGAGAGATCACTTGATCATTGCCTGTTAGGTTCACTCCCTCTGGGGCACCTGGCATCGGCCACTGTCGGTAGACAGGATACTGGGCTAGATGGACCTTTGGTCTGACCTGGTACGGCCTTTCTTATGTTCTTATGTTCTTCCTTTTTGGTTTTAATAAAATTTACCTTTTATAAGAATAGGATTGGATTTTTGGTGTCCTAAGAGGTTTGTGAATATGTTGTTTGATTAACTGGTAGCAACTGCTAATTTCCTTTGTTTTCTTTCTCAGCTCTTCTCCGAAGGGGAGTGAAAGGTTTTTTTTGCATTTGGGTGGTGGCAGCATTTATCAAGCCAAGGTCAGAGAAAAGCTGTAACCTTGGGAGTTTAATACAAGCCTGGAGTGGCAAGTATTAATTTTTAAAATCCTTGTGGGCTCCCACCTTCTGTACTCAAAGTGCCAGAGTGGGGATTCAGCCTTGACAGATTTTAATGGGAGTTAGGTGCCCCTCTGTGGAGCAGTGTGATAGTAATCTGGTGCAGGATGGAGTAATCCAATAATTCCTCCAAGGGTAGCAGAACTACGGTTCCAGCATGAGCTGTCTGTGAGAAATTGGGAGAAATTCTCCTTGACTCAGCCAGAAGTTGCAGAAGAGGAATTCTGGCTGGAGACTCTAATGGAATGAGGCCTCTCTAATACACCCGTAAAAGGCAAAATCTAGCCCTCTGTTTGTGAAGTGATCGGGAATCTTTAAATCTGAAAGGCACTATGCAGGAGTACATTATTGTTTTATATTGACTCAGCTATTACATTTCACTTGCAATATATTTAAAGCATAGCTTTCTGTGATAAGAATGTGCCCATATCGAGAGTGGTGTACTGTTTATCACTATAGACCTATTGTAATTATTTCTATTTGGACACAAATAGAACCAGGTTTGGTTGTCATACATCCCACTGCCTCCTGGCTATTAGTCCACATTACAAAACAACCATGGAATCTGGCCAAATTCAGCTTGGTGAATTACCACATTATAAATCCTCACATAACAATAACCACATTCACCTCTTCCCCCACTCCTATGCTTTAGTCAGTATTGGTGGGTGAGGTCATCCATATACAGAACACTTCATACAGAGGACCATATCCTCAGCTTGCGTAAACTGGCATAGCTCACTTAACTCAGTGGAGCTACACTGATTTACACCAGCTGAAGATCTGGTTGATAGTCTGTAAAGTGATTAAAGAACTTAAGGATCCTTTAGAATAAAGGTACTTTATACAGAAAGCATAAAATATAATATTACACACACACACTGGAAAACAGCAAAATAAATGCTGAGCACGGGATGTGCATCACTGATTGGGCTCTAATCACTCTTCAAGTTGGCTTGTTTTAATATTTATAGAGATAGGCTCTTGCCCACACTGGACATTTCTGACCACCAGTGATAATGATCTAAACAGCAGCCAGAAGTCAGTAAGGTTGCACTCACTCTTTTCTGCCTCCATCATAGTAGATAAAAAATTAAAACTATGGCTGGTCAGGGGGAAGTGCCCTGCATCATTTATCATTTGATTGCAAGCCATTAGTATAATATAAATTGACCCGAGCCCACTAATCTTTTTTTAATAAGCCTCATTATTTTTTGTAAAGAAACATTTTCTTAGTGTTGTTCTTTTCAGTGCCTCTGCATCCCATCTTCAGAGAATGCAAAAAAGTTTTTATCCCAGGGAAACAGATGGAAAAAAAAACAACCAAGTGAATCACTAGTGATTAGGCCAGTGTCATGGGCTGCTTGCTGCCAAAGTTGGATGGCATGACTTCTGCTTCCCTGGATCTCAGCAATGTGGTGAAGGCAATGATGCCTGTGTTAAGATGAAAGTGGGGAAATGTGATGAGATGAGATGGGGGGGGGCTATTGTAGAGGAGAGCTAATCATTAACTCTTGCCCAGCATTGCTTAAAACACCAGAAATTATAGAGATTAAGGCCAGAAGGGACCACCAGATCATCCAGTCCGACCTCCTGTATATCACTGGCCACCAACACACCTGGCACCTGCGCACTAAACCCCAACAACCAAAATGAGACCAAAGTACTGCAGCCCAAAGGAGACTAAACTATGTACATGCCACAGGCAGAGAACAGGAAGAACCAAGGCACATCAGCAACCAAGGCCCATGCAGTGGCAGGGACATGACTAACTGAGATGTACTCAGATGATCACAGCAAGTAATTCGCACCCCACAGTGCCAAAGGTCACTGCCAATCTGATCTGGGAGAAAATTCCTTCCTAACTCCACATATGGTGATCAGTTAGACAATGAGCATATGAGCAAGAACCAGCCAGCCAAGCATCACTTGTACCTGCGGACTGGAAAATAATATTAGAGTGAAGTAGCTAAATGGAAAAGCTTTCTTATGCATCGATCAAGAATTAAGAGGAACAGGAGCATGCAAAATACAGACACATTTCCTGCTTGGCAGGGGAAGTGCACACCCTGCTGTGTGCCAGTGGGGCCAGCAGGAGTCCTTGTACCTTTCTGCCTGGTTTGACTGTTATCAGGGAGAGTGGAGACAAGACAACAATAAGGTGCGATATACTTTTGTTATTCTAAGCTAGACTCCTCTCTTTGTGCTCATTGAGTTTCCTTTCACCAAGGATAGCCTCTGTTGCTTTATTTCTTTCCACCTCCCTCCCTTGAACTAATTTATAGCTTTGCAGTAGCAATATTGTAGTTAACATTGAAATGGCACTTCCATTCTAACCTTTATTTTATTCCTTTCATTTGGGTTCATTACTTCAGTTACCATAAAAATGTCCTTTCTAGCAATCCTTCACCTCCTCTTCCCTGGCAAAAAAATATTTGTCATTCCCCAAGGACATTATAAACACTAGACAGCTGATCCTGGGCTCTCTCTTTCAGAGCCTGTGGATTTGTCTTCGAGGACAGTTACTGGAGGTAAAAATCCACAGGCTAGTGCAATAAAGTCTGTTTAGAAGAGAATCAGAGTTTCCGAAGATTTTTAAAGAATGTATATCTTCCCTTTATATTTAAATAGAGAGAGAAAGAACCAGGCTTGACCTTCCTGTCCCAGACTGTATTGTACTTCTCTGCTTTAATTTTTAGGTTTCTTAGACCCCCTCCCCAAGGCACCTGACTGCAAACTTACAAAGAGATATTACATTAAAAGTCACATAGTCAGCACTTAGTCTTGTGTTTTACTTTTTGTGTAAGCTGCTCATAGACCAATTGGATGGCATTGGTTAACAAATAATTAGGGTACAAGGGAAAACAAAACAAGGTCCATGAGTTCCCTTCATCTTCATTCTCCTGTTTGGTTAGATAAAGAGAGAGAAAAGGCCAAGTGGTGAAGTTCACTGAGCTTTGTTTCCTCAAAGCATACATCCCTTCCACAGATGGTGTTACCAATAGGCGTACATTGAAATTATTCACACACAAAAGGTTGTTCTCTGAAAGATGGCCTTTTCCCAAAACTTCTCATGAAGGTCATCTTTATCAAACTTATCCATTTTTCATGAAATTTTCCATGATATTATTCAATTTTGCCAGTCATTCTTGAAGTATTTTTAAATCATCAAAACTGCATTGACCATAACCTACATTTTCTTACTGATCTAGATTTTCAGTAAGTAAAACATTCCACAATTCCAAAAATTATGTTGGTAAAAATATGGGTAAAAACTCCTTTAAAAATAGCATGGAAAAATTTCACTCCCCAAAATGGGGAAAGAGTCAATTTCAAACCCTACAAAATAAGAACAACTTTGAGATTTCAGTTTTTTTCATGAAATTATTTTTTGACCAGCTCTAGATATACAATGTTGTTTTGTAAAAATATATATCAGCTATCCGAAACTACCCCTCTAGCCATTATTAGTGGGCTGATTCAACTTAAGTGTCATGGCAGAAATAAGATTTGAAAAAAGAGAGCGTGGAAGGTTATTGGCTAGCCCTGATGGTGTGTGCCATTTGCTCCATCTATGGCACCATGAATCAAAATGTTAATTACTAGGAAAATTAACCCTTTCAGAATTCTGCATATCTGCTTCTGGAAGAATTCTGGTGCTGGGAAAATGCCAAAGGACATTCTTTTCAAATACAGGGAGAAGGCCTGTTACAAGCATATTACTATATAATAACCTTTTATGGAGATTCTGAAACTTCCTCCGATGCACATGGTTAGTGGCCATTATCAGTGATCGGATATGTGATTAGACAGACCATTGGTAATTTGAAGCAGTTGAAAAAAAATAGAAATATTACTAGAGCTTTATAGCAGGGATTAGCTTGAACCTGCTCTTTCAGGGGACAGAGAAAAAAATACAACAAATTATATTGATTACTTCTGCCCACTCCTTCTCTTTCATTTATCTTCATTTATAACAATTTAGAATGTCATTGTTATTATGTGTGTAATTGGATTCTTCTGAGGAAAAGAGGTCAGATAGGAGGATTTTTAAATTTGCTGACTGTTACATTGGTTCAGTGAGTGCTGTGCATAATGCCATAGTATATAAAAATCAATAAATAATTACAACATAATGGAACTGCTTCTTAATGGCTTAAATTATTGATGCTGTTTTGTAATCTGAACTGATGCCTTTGGGGCAGTTTTTTTCTGCTGTTCTACCTGGGCTTTTGAAGGGCAAAAGGTGAGATGAATAAGATGTCCTGGTCTGGGAAGTGTCTGCTCAAACAAACCACTGATGGAGTTAGCAACCCCAGAGCTCCTGCCCCTTTGCTCACTCCATTACAGGGGAGGTAACCAGTGGCTTTGCCAAATTAAAAGGGCTTACAGTATTTTCACTGTGAATGGGCACGAAGAAGCAATGTATCAGAGGGGTAGCCGTGTTAGTCTGAATCTGTAAAAAGCATCAGAGGGTCCTGTGGCACCTTTGAGACTAACAGAAGTATTGGGAGCATAAGCTTTCGTGGGTAAGAACCTCACTTCTTCAGATGCAAGTAATGGAAATCTCCAGAGGCAGGTATAAATCAGTATGGAGATAACAAGGTTAGTTCAATCAGGGAGGGTGGGGTGCTCTGCTAGCAGTTGAAGAAGCAATGGTTATCAAGTTATTACCAGGTCCATTGTCTTTTGAACATAAGGATGTAAATGTGGCACTAAACTTCGCATTCCTCTCTGAACTGCCGAAACATCCTTTCTATTAGGATTTAATTAAAAATGGAGTTCTCACAGTGGAGAGTTCCCATAAGTTAAGTTGAGGGAAATGACATAAGAGCATGTTTTGGTGCATGGTGCTACGTGGTGAAGGTTTTTACATCTGAATCTGAATAATATCTAATTCCAAAATAAATTAATAGTACGTTGAAACCTTTTAGCCAAATATAGGGAGAGATTCTGTGCTGCATCCCCTGAGAGACACAGAGAGGAGGTGCTGGCCAGAGGAAGACATCTGCGTAATTTACTGGGGATGCCTAGGGACTGGTCTACAGCCCAAATCCCTCACCATGTAAAGCTGCTTGAGCATGCTCTCTGCCACCCCAAACTCCATCTCTAGAATGTCCTCTCTACTGGGGATACAAGTGGAAGATCTCCTGCACTGGGACAATTCTCCCTGTACCCATAGCAGCCCCTTTACACTCCTGGAGTAGCTTATAGGGGTTGTTGAAGGAACCCCCCAGAACTAGCCCCCTAAATTCCATGATAGAGTGAGCACGATGCTGTAAACAAACCAAATTTGCGTCTCACAGTAAAACTTAGCTAGAACTTTCCCCGTTTGTTGGACACCTGATATTTTTATGATTTTAATGTCTAGGTCTCATTGTCCCATCTGCTTTCAACAGAAGCATGTAACAGCATGATACCAAAGCAAAGGTGGAGGGGAGAAAATAACCAGATTGTTGTTTCTTTCCTAAATGCTGGGATGGCTGCCAGGTGTTGGTGCTATTTGCATTGAGTAATGCAGCTCAGTAAATAGTTTTTATTTCGTTATCAAATGCAAATGACCTGAAAGCAACATTTATAGCTGAAACTCAATGCTGCCATATGGGAGTTCTAGGTTCCAGAACAGCCTCAAGGCCCTTATTCCCTGAGCAGAGACCTTAAGAGTGTGGGCTCACTGCCCAGTGAAGATGTGAAGATCTAGTTAAAGGTTTTAATTTATAACTGCTGCAGGGGAGGGGGGAATAAATATAATCAAAAAGGAGAAGGGAAAGGGAGAGTTTTCAGAATTATGGGATGAGTGAAAAGCCCAGTGTCATCTGATGCCTGGAACCCCTCTTTAGAGATTTTGTCTTCAAAGTTAATAAGAGAAAAAGAAACACACATTAAATTGCCTAGGGAGGTTGTAGAATCTCCATCACTGGAGATTTTTAAGAGCAGGTTGGACAAACACCTGTTAGGGATGGTCTAGATAATACTTAGTCCTGCCATGAGTGCAGGGGACTGGACTAGATGACCTCTCGAGGTCCCTTCCAGTCCTATGATTCTATGATTATGGGCCAAATTCACTTAAGCCCCAAGGCAGTCCCACGCACATTATACTTCAGCATCAGATGTGGCATTGCAACTACCTACCTATTGGGGAGCTGAGGGACTTTCATTACCCCTGGGGAAGTACATGGGCCCCAGTGCTTATCTTCCTCTGCCACCACCAATAACCCATCCATCTAAGAGATTCTGACAGGGACTTGGGCAGCTTCATTGAGCTTTACATCGAACATTTTCATTGGTTTTTACAGCTGAAAAAATAAAATGTCTGTGGTTTTATGGGACCAATCTAGGAAAAAACCTGTGTTTGGCTTGGGTAGTAAACAATCATGTTGACAATGAAATGGTAGTGTCATTATGTGTTTATATCTACCCTTCATATGCAGGACCAAAAGGCTTGTCATGCTACCCTCTGGCTCACATGCCAGGGTTTCCAAGCTCTTCCTTACAGTATGTGTAAAGAAGGCCAGGGAGTTATTGTACAGAGAGCAATCTAGGACACTGATGGGCCTCCAGCTCTGAAGTCAGAGGGAGGAAATGGTCATGCCACTAATGTTTTGTTCCTGCAGGCTGCATAGGGATATCTGGGTGACCCAAATAGAGAACTGCTGCAAGAACTCACAAAACAGCATTTACTGGAAAGATGCACTTACTTCAGTTTAACCAGACAACCTTTTTGATCCATTTATCAAAGCTCTTGCAGTTCTCATTTAAAGGCCCAGGCAAAACAATAATAAATATTGAGGAAAGGACATTCATCTGTATTCAGAGCATTTCAATAAATAAAAAATAAGTTTGAAATAAATCAGTTTAGCCCCACTGCTGTTTGCCAACACCTGTTTCTAATGGTAATTGTGTCCCTATTACCCTTCTTTTAAAAAAAACAAACACATTCAAGCAATTGAATGTCTTTGTCAGCTCATTCAATATGTCCTTTTCTACTGATTATTTAGTCTCATTACTTCATGACATTGGAATTCCTGATTTTGCCCAAACCCCTGAAGTATATATGTAGGCAACAAGATAAGCAATAATTCTCTTTCCTTTTAATATTGTGCATACCCACTGGCTTGCAATGCTCCTAGCTCCGCAGTGAAAGCAGCAGTGTAACAATATTATAATGTATGCCAACTCATTATTTAAATATTGCAGATAATTTCCCCATCATTTTCATGTTCCTATGGCAGCATGCTGCAATCTTTCTCCTCCTACATAAGACTCTGTAAAACAAGAAAAGATTACTGTAATCCTTTTCTTCCCATGTCACACAAGTGCTGTAATCATCTTGCTATGTCAGATGCAAATTTCTATCCATAAATGTCAAGTCTGACTTCACAAAAGTTGCAGTAAACTGCACTGTATTTGTGTAAGTTTTTTATCAGAGCAAATACACTGATAGGAGATTGAAGTTCTAGGTCATAATTCAATCTTTGGGTTTCTTCTGGCATTTATAAACAATTCAGAAGTGCTCTCCCTTTTCATTAAGCCTTTGATTGAATTATGTCCTGGTGTACAAATGCCTGATATGGCACACATCTGTATACAATGAATTTAAGGGCATACATGCATTAGAATACTGTCAGCACTCCTCTTAAGCATACAATGGGTAAATATCTAAGCTAAGGGGAGGAGTGGCAACTTCCCCAGTACCATGCTGGCTTCTGGGAGTGGGACCGATTTGTGGAAAATCCTCTGCTTGGGAGGATAGGGACCAAGCCCATATCTTAGAGAGACCCTAGGGATCGACAAAGAGCACCGCTATAGAGAAATATTGATTATGGCCTCAGAAAAGACTTGATTCTCTCTCATGCTAAGGCTGCATCACCCTAGCACTGTAAAGAGGCCTGATAGCATGTTGTGACAGACCCAGACCAGTGGGGTACAGGAGTCTGGTAGAGGGCAAATATACTGGTCAGTGGATGAGTAGTTTTCTGTTCCCCGAGTGACAAGAGCAGTGGCTGCACTAGAGAAATCAGGTGTTTGGAGGAGGCCATGGGGAAGTAGCCCAGGGAGTTGTAGGTGTCATGCAGCTGTTACAGGAGGCGCTATAGACAGCTGCAGTCCACAGGGCCCTGGGCTGGAACCCGGAGTAGAGGGCGGGCCCGGGTTCCCCCCAAACCTCTCAATTGACCTGGACTGTGGGTTCTTCCAGAGGGGAAGGTCTCTGGGCTGTTCCCCAACCCACATGGTGAATCTCTGAGGCAAGAAAATCCACCAATAAGCACAGGACCCACCAAGATAGAGGAGAAACTTTGTCACAGTGTGTACATGCAATTTAATTTAAGGCTCCTTTACAAAGCCAGAGTGCAGCAATGGGGCTTTAGTATCAATGAAAATCAAGTTCTCTGAAGCACATGGTGAGAAGAAAGCTGTCACAGTGACAGCTGCCTCAAGGGGAAACCTCCAAATGACAAAGTGGGTAACAAGCCCCTCTTTGATATGCCTAGAACGTGAAAAGGCAATAGCACTTTGAATTGTGCAATTAAACCTATTTAGTCTCAGAAATAATAGTCAGCAGAAGAGGGGTCACAGATTAGGGGCTTGATTTTCAAAGGCACAAAATAGCAGTTAGGTGCCTAACTGACACAGAAAAGCAATAGGTACGAAGCATCCCATGGCTGGAGACATCTCCTCTAGGTTCAGATCATGGGAAAATTGCACTGCAGCTGCCTGCATTCTACCTTCTCTCTATGGGTCATTAGAGAAGTTTAACCCCTGAACCTTTCTCTAGGTTTAAATCTGATTGCACCCAAACTGTTCACTAAGGAATATTTCAATAAAAATCAAACCCTACATTATATGTTTCTTCTCTATGAAACATAATAAGAATAAGCTCAGTGTAATCTTTTGGAAACACTGGTCATCTTTTCACTACCATATTTAACTGTCTGAGGCCTGGTTTACACTATTCTGACCGCTCTGGACAGCGCTCTCAACTCAGATGCACTGACCAGATAGACAGGAAAAGCCCCGCAAAGTTTTGAATTTCATTTCCTGTTTGCCCAGCATGGAGAGCACAGGTGACCACACAGAGCTCATCAGCACAGGTAACCATGATGGAGTCCCAGGATCGCAAAAGAGCTCCAGCATGGACCAAACGGGAGGTACGGGATCTGCTCGCCATATGGGGAGACGAATCAGTGCTAGCTGAACTCTGTAGCAGTAAACGAAATGGCAAAATATTAGAAAAAGTCTCAAAGGCCATGAAGGACAGAGGCCATAACAGGGACGCACAGCAGTGCCGCCTGAAAATTAAGGAGCTAAGGCAAACCTTCCACAAAGCCAGAGAGGCAAACGGAAGGTCTTGGGCAGAGCCGTAAACTTGCCGCTTCTACGCATGATGAATTAATAACAAATGCATGAATGTGAAGTAACAATGACTTTATTGCCTCTGCAAGCGGTGCTCGAAGAGAGGAGGGGAGAGTGGGGTGGTTGGTTTACAGGGAAGTAGAGTGAACCGGGCAGGGGGGGCAGAGGGTTCATCAAGGAGAAACAAACAGAAGTTTCACACCGTAGCCTGGCCAGTCACAAAACTCGTTTTCAAAGCTTCTCTGATGAGTACCGTGCCCTGCTGTACTCTTCTAACCACCCTGGTGTCTGGCTGCGCGTAATCAGCGGCCAGGCGATTTGCCTCAACCTCCCACCCCACCATAAATGTCTTCCCCTTACTCTCACAGATATTGTGGGGCGCACAGCAAGCAGCAATAACAATTGGAATATTGGCTTCGCTGAAGTCTATCCGGGTCAGTAAACTGCACATTCCACCACCATTTGGCATTTGCTCAGCCTATAACTGAACAGGTCCTGACTACGGTCCAGGCTGCCTGTGTACAGCTTCATGAGCCATGGCATTAAGGGGTAGGCTGGATCCCCAAGGATCACGATAGGCATTTCAACATCCCCAACGGTTACTTTCTGGTCTGGGAAGAAAGTCCCTTCCTCCAGCTTTTGAAACAGACCAGAGTTCCTGAAGACACGAGCATCATGTACCTTTCCCAGCCATCCCATGTTGATGTTAGTGAAACGTCCCTTGTGATCCACCAGGACTTGCAGCAGAATTGAAAAGTACCCCTTGCAGTTTATGTACTCGGTGGCTTGGTGCTCCGGTGCCAAGATGGGGATATGGGTTCTGTCTATCACCCCACCACTGTTTGGGAATCCCATTGCAGCAAAGCCATCCACTATGACCTGCACATTTCCCAGAGTCACTACTCTTGATATCACCAGGTCTTTGACTTTGTTGGCTACTTGGATCACAGCAGCCCCCACAGTAGATTTGCCCACTCCAAACTGATTCCCGACTGACCGGTAGCTGTCTGACGTTGCAAGCTTCCACAGGGCTATTGCCACTCGCTTCTCAACTGTGAGGGCTGCTCTCATCCTGCTATTCTGGCACTTCAGGGCAGGGGAAAGCAAGTCACGAAGTTCCATGAAAATGCCCTTACGCATGTGAAAGTTTCGCAGCCACTGGGAATCGTCTCACACCTGCAACACGATGCGGTCCCCCTAGTCTGTGCTTGTTTCCCAGGCCCAGAATCGGCGTTCTACGCCATGAACCTGCCCCAGTAACACCATGATTTGCACATTGCTCGGGCCTGTACTTTGTGAGAGGTCTATGTCCATGTCAATTTCCTCACCACTCTCGTCGCCGCACTGCAATCGCTGCAATCACCTCCTCACCTTGTTTTGCTTTGGCATGTTCTGGCTCTGCATATATTCCAGGACAATGCGCGTGGTGTTCATAGTGCTCATAATTGCCGCGGTGATCTGAGCGGGCTCCATGATCCCAGTGCTATGGCATCTGGGCTGAAAAAAGGCGTGAAACTATTCTCTGACGGAGTGAGGGAGGGAGGAAGGGAGGGGCAAGTGACAACATGGCTTACAGGTACAGGGAATTAAAATCAACAAAGGTGACTGTGCATCAGGGAGAAACACAAACAACTGTCACACAGAATGGCCCCCCCAAAGATTGAACTCAAAACCCTGGGTTTAGCAGGCCGTTGATTTCACAGAGGGAGGGGGAAGCAAATGAATACAGAACAAATCTGGTCCATCTATTTTTTACATCTTAAGCTGGCAGCAGACGGTTCAATAGGCCAGGAGACAAAACATGTCTGTCCGGGTGCCTCTGATTGAACTCACGGAGGAGTACGACGATGACGGATACCAGTCATAATACACCATCCACTGCCAAAAGGCAAGGAGCTGCTGCTGTGTAGCAATGCAGCCCCACGTCTGCCAGCACCCAGATAGCCGATGACGGCTACCAGTTATACTGCACCGTCTACTGCCAAAAGGCAATTAACTGCTGCTTTGTAGCAATGCAGTACCACGTCTGCCGGCACCCAGATGACATATGGTGACGGTGAGCTGAGCTGAGCTGCTTGCCGTGGTATGTTGTCTGCACAGGTAACCCAGGTAAAAAGGCACGAATCGATTGTCTGCCGTTGCTCTGATGGAGCGGGAGGGGTCTGACGACATGTACCCAGAACCCCCCGCGACACTGTTTTGCATGATCAGGCATTGGGATCTCAACCCAGAATTCCAATGGGCGGCGGAGACTGCGGGAACTGTGGGATAGCTATCCACAGTGCAACGCTCCGGAAGTCGACGCTAGCCTCGGTACTGTGGACGCGGTCCGCCGACTTAATGCACTTAGAGCATTTTATGTGGGGACACACACAATCGACTGTATAAAACCGATATCTATAAAACCGGCTTCTATAAATTCGACCTAATTTCGTAGTGTAGACATACCCTGAGAGGCAGGCTGCCTGGGGAAGAGAAATTCTCATTTTCATGCTATCAGGTGAATGAAATGGCACCTTGAGGATAGATTCCAAAGCAAGGTGTAAAAAAACGAAAGTGTGCCAGAGCAGCAGCCAAGGTCTTTGGGCCTAATCACAAGGAACCTCAACATCTTGTTAATTTCTATAGTTTCAATCCAACCCTTATATTTCCTGATGTCCATGGGTACTGACAATGCAGCAGACTTACCTGCATAGTGCACAGTATAGAGGACACCCAGGATAAATACTTGTAAACAATTTGTGAGTAGCTGACGAAAGAAGGAAGCACTGTTTATGAAGCATGGATCATTCCAGACTAAACTGATCACATTTCCATGTCAAAAAAGCAACATGTAGGGTGGAGAACGGGTTTGGGGTAGATATATGATCTCTGGATTCCAGCAAAGCCTTTTATATAATACCTCACAGAAAACTTATTGACGGACAGTGTGGAGATGTAATGTCTCGCTAATAATGCTATCCAGGGGGATAACTGGCATATTTAATTAAATTGCTGTTATCAGTAAGAGTGGAGCCAGGGAGGTTTCTGAAACAGGACCAATGAGGAGAAGAGTAACTAAATCTATAGACAATACAAACCTAATAATTTATACAATTGATGTTAATTCATGGCAAACTACAGAGGAATCTAGGTTGACATCCTGGCCTCAATGAAGTCAATGAATGTTTTGTTGTTGTCTTCGATGGAGCCAGAATTTCACCTCTGGAATTTGGTTGGAACAAAGTGAAAGGTATCCCTTTTTTTGGTATCAAAACACAACCACAATCAATGTACATTCCCAAAGCAAAAATACATCTTAGCCATTGCAGGTGCAAATTCTCCCTAAGGGCCAGATTGACTTCAGTAAGACAACTCATGTAAGTAACTTCTCATCAGTGTGAGCAAGTAGGTCACAATCTACCCAATGTTAGCGGTCATGGTATGCAAGCCACTGAAACCAGTATAGCTCCATCATTTTTTCTATAATGCAAACTGAGGGCCATTTACATTGGACAGTCCCAATTCTGCTAATTCCTTTAAATTAACCTCAGTGTCGGCAAACAGAGATTTTTCTGGGGTTGGCCCAAGACTGTGGAATGAACTCCCACAGGAACTAAGGGCCATTACACTTCACCACATTCCACTGTGACTTTGCCTTTACCACATTCCACTGTGACTTTGCCTTTTCTAACATAATCATACAGCAATGCAGATATAAAACATTTTGCTAAATGTACCATTGGAAGGAGCTTAGCTACTACAATGATGAGTGTGGCATAAAATGTTACATACAACAGAATAATAACTTGATCTTCACTGACCTGGAGTCTTGTCTGGTTTCTAGTTTCTTTTGTTTTCACGAAGCTCCTGTACTTTTCATTATTTCTGGCTTTCATAACATTCTAAAAAAATTCCACTTGTGAAATAGATTCATAGACTTTAAAGCCAGAAGGGATCATGATGATCATCTAGTCTGACCTCCTGCACATTGAAGGCTACAGAACTTCATCCACCCACTCCTGTAATAGACCCATAACCTTTGGCTGAGTTACTGGAGTTCTCAAATCATGATTTAAAAACTTCAAGTTACAGAGAATCCACCATTTACTCAAGTTTAAACCTGCAAGTGACCCACTCCCAATGGAGAACTGGAAAGCAAAACAAAAAACAAAAACAAACAAAAACAGGGTCTCTGCCAACCTGTTGTGGGGGAAAATTCCTTCCCAACTCCAAATATGGTGATTAGTTGGACCCTGAGCATTTTTGCAAGACCCAACAGCCGGACACCTGGGAAAGAATTCTCTGTAGTAACTCATAGCCCTCTGCATATAGTGTACCATCACTGGTCATTGAGGATATTTGCTGCTAGCAGTTGTAGATCAGTTACATGACATTGTAGGCAGTCTCATCACACCATCCCCTCCATACACTTATCAAGCTCAGGCTTAGTATACAATAACGCTTTAAGTGAACGTAAATTACGCTAGCCAAGTTGTAAGTTACGTAATTAAAGCCAACGTAACTTACATTGACTTAAAGTGGTGTCTATACTGCACTATGTCGACAGAAGACGCTCTCCCGTCAATGTAGCTTCTGCTTCTCATTGAGGTGGATTAATTAAATCAACGGGAGGACGCTCTCCTGTCGACTTATCTTGTCTTCACCAGACCTGCTAAATCCAGGCTGCTGCATCAATTGCAGCAGTGCCGATTTAGCCCATAGTGTAGACAAGGCCTCAGTCTTGAAGCCGGTTAGGTTTTTTGCCCCCACTACTCTCTTTGGAAGGCTGTTCCAGAACTTCACTCCTCTGATAGTTAGAAACCTTCATCTAATTTCAAGCCTAAACTTCTTGATGGCCAGTTTATATCCATTTCTTCTAGTGCCAACATTAGTGCTTAATTTAAATAACTCCTCTCCCTCCCTTGCATTTGTCTCTCTGATGTAATTATAAAAACCAATCATATCTCCCTTCAGCCTTCATTTGGTTAGGCTAAACAAGCCAAGCTCTTTGAGTCTCCTTTCCTAAGGTAGGTGTTCCATTCCTCTGAACATCCTAGTAATCCTTCTCTGCACCTGTTCAAGTTTGTATTCATCTTTCTTAAACATGGGAAACCAGAATTGCACACTGTATTCCAGATGAGGTCACACCTTGTACAATGCTACTAACACTTCCATATTTCTACTGGAAATACTTCGACTGATGCATCCTAGGACTGCATTAGGCTTTTTTACTGCATTACATTAGTGGCTCATAGTTATTCTATGATTGTCTGATATACCCAGCTATTTGTCCTCTTCTGTCATTTTCAACTGATATGTCCCCAGCTAATAGCAAAATTTCTTGTTGTTAGTTCCTACATGCATGACCTTGCACTTTTCACTTTTAAATTTCATCCAATTTCTATTACTCCAGTTTTCAAGGTTGTCCAGCTCTTCTTGTATGATATTCCGGTCCTCCTCCATATTACCAATAACTCCCAACTTCGTGTCATCTGCAAATTTTATTAGCACATTCCCACTTTTTGAGCCAACGTCATTAATAAAAATGTTAAATAAGATTGGTCCCAAGACCAATCTCTGAGCTCCTTTAGTAACCTCCGTTCACCCTGACAGTTCACCTTTCTGTGTGACCCATTGTAGTCTCCCCTTAACCAGTTCCTTATCCACCTTCAATTCTCATATTAATCTCCATCTTCTCCAATTTAACTAATAATTTCCCATGTGGAACTGTATCAAATGCCTTACTGAAATCCAGGTAGATTAGAGATACTGTATTTCCTTTGTATAAAAAATCACTTACCTTTTCAAAGAAAGAGATCAGGTTGGTCTGACACAATCTATCTTTGTATTTTATTCCAGTTACCGTTTACCTTTATGTCCTTAACTGCTTTCTCTTTCAACATGTGTTCCAAGACAATTGAGGTCAAACTAACAGGTCTGTAGTTTTCCATACCACTTTTTTCCTTTTCTTAAAAATAGGTACTACATTAAAAATTCTCCAGTCAAGGGGTATGGCCCCCGAGTTTATGGATTCATTAATAATCTTTGCTATTGGCAGAGGCGGGTTACCATTTTGTGGGGCCATGGGCCAGAGCAAGCTGGGGCCCCTCCGCATCCCTTCTGCCTGCAGTCCCCCCACTTCCCATCACCACACTCCTGCTGGGGAAATGGGGTTGGGATGCGGGGGTTTCCCCCATTCAACCCACCCAGTGCTCCTGCCAGGGAGCAGGGTCAGGGCGCCGGGGCTTCCCCCCACCTGCCCAGCACTCCTGGGTGCAGGGCCTTCCCCCACAGGAGCGCTGGGTGGGTAGAGTGGGGCAAGCCCCTGCACCCTGACCTTGCTCCCTGACAGGAGCTCCAGGCAGGCTGGGTGGGGCACGGGTGCACCCATTTTTCCAGGGGCACCCATTTGGCCATGATTCCTGGGCACGGGCCCCATTGTCCCAGTGGCAAATACGCCAGGTTTGCAATTTCATGTGCCAATTTCTTTAATATTCTTGAATGGAGATTATCTGGGCCCCCCCCAATTTAGTCCCACTAAGCTGTTTGAGTTTTACTTCCCCCCCTCAGACGTGGTAATTTCTACTTCCATATCCTCATTTCCATTAGCCACCCTGCCACTACCTCTAAGCTCCTCATTTCCCTTAGTAAAAATTGAGGCAAAGTATTTGTTTAGGTGTTGGGCCATGCCTAGATTATCTTTAATCTCTACCCCATCCTCAGTGCTGAGTGGTCCCACCTCTTCTTTCCTTGTTTTCTTTTTATTTATATAGCTATAGAAACTTTTACTATTGGTTTTAATTCCCTTTGCAAAGTCCAGCTGGCTTTATCCCTACACTTTCCTACCTCCAAGTGTTAGCTTTGCTTGCTTATCCATCCCATCTTCCACACCTTGTAGGCTTTCTGCTTTCTTTTAATAACCTGTTTGAAATACTTGCTTATCCAAGTAGGTATGCCACCCTTCCCTACAATTTTTTTCCCCCTGCTTGGGATGCAGGCTTCAGATACTAATTCCAAACCTCTTCCATATTCAGATCCTTGAGTTTTTCAGTCCAGTTAACTTCCCTAACTAATTTCCTTATTTTTTTTTAAGTTTGCCCTTTTGCAATCAAGAACCCTAGTTGCAGACCTATTTTTGTTTATCCTTATACTTAATTTAAATTGAATTAGCTCATGATCACTCAAACCAAGATTGTCCCCACAACCAGTTCTTCTATGATCTCCTCACTACTCACCAATACAAATCTAAAGTGGCATCACTTCTTGTTACTTTGATAACTATTTGTTGAAGAAATCTGTCAGCTATCACATCCAGCAAAATCTGGACCATATTATTAGTAGTAGCACTTGTCCTCCAATCTATATCTGGGAAATTAAAGTCTCCCATAATCACACAATTCCCTGTAGTTTTTATTTCATTAAAAACTTTAAAGAGGTCTCTATCCATATCCAAATTGGATCCTGGGGGTCTGTAGCATATCCCAAGCACTATCCCCGAGGAGCCTTTGGTAGTTTTCTTCCCCAAAGTGATTTTGACCCAAAACAGACTTTGTTTTGTCCATTCCATCACTTCTAATTTCTTTACGGTCTACCTCATCATTAATGTACAATGCTACTCGACCACCTTTAACTTTATTTCTGTCTTTCCTGAACAGCACATACCCTTCAATATCTGTACTCCAGCCATGACTACTATTCCACCCTGTTTCTGTAATCCCTATAATATCTGGTTTCATTTGACACACCAGTAGTTCTAGTTCTTCCATTTTGTTAACCAGGCTCTTTGCATTGGTGTACAAACATCTTAGTTGTTACTCCTTGGCTTCGCACAGATTCCTTTCCCGATTAGGTACAGTCATTCTATTGCCAGTATCGACAGCTGACTGTTAGCATCATTGGTATTGGTGCTATCTTTCCTCTTAATGTTCATTCTAACTGCTGTTCCTTTCTCTATTGTAATATTCTCTCTTTCTTGATTTTCCTCATGGTCAATATTAGTATCAGGCATGGGGATTACATGAACATCTCCCAGCCATCTCCCCCTGATTCCTAGTTTAAAGCTCTTTCAATCAGCTGTGCCTCTCTCAATCCCAGAAGTCCATTTCCTTCCATACTCAGGTGGAGTCCATCCCATGAGAACAGTCCTCTGTCTGTGAATGCCGCCAAGTGGTCAAAGTGGTTTGAGCATTGGCCTGCTAAACCCAGGGTTGTGAGTTCAATCCTTGAGGGGGCAAAAATCTGTCTGGGGATTGGTCCTGCTTTGAGCAGCGGGTTGGACTAGATGATCTCCTGAGGTCCCTTCCAACCCTGACATTCTATGATTTAGAGTTCTTTCCCTATGATCCCAAAGTCCTCCTCATAGCACCACTGCCTGAGCCATCTGTTAATCATCATAATCTTTTCTCTCCTTTGTTCTCCTCCTCAAGGGACAGGTAGAATCACCCTGAAGATCACCTGAGCCTCCATTTCTTTAAGCATCTTCAGCAGCCTGGCATAGTCTCCCTTGATGTGTTCTAGCAAGAATCTAGAAGGATCATTTGCTCCCATGTGAAGGACAATCAGTGGATTCTTTCCCATTAGGATCCTCTTCAGCCTCAGGTCCACATCCATTATCTTATCTCCCAGCAGACAGCACACCCTTCTATTCTCTGGATCAGCTCTGGTGACAAGCCTGTCCTTCCTTCTGAGTAGGGAGTCACCAATACGTAGACCTGACTCTTCCTGTTGTTGGTGTGATTCTCCAGCTTTCCTCTTGTTATTTCTGGCTTCAAGTCCTAATGTCTTTTGTTCTAACTTTCAATCTTCTGTGGGACATCCTCTGTCCTCCTGGGGCTCTGAACTCTGGCTATCTCCATTGACTTTTCCCCTTTTCTTGTAGGACTAGCTAGTCTTCTCTACTCTCTTGCCCTCCCACCTTCTGTTACTGCCTGATGCATCCCTTCTTCATTTTCCAACTCAGCAAACCTGTTCCTGAGCTCTATTTCTCCTTCAATAGCTGGTCTTTTCCTCTGCCTGGTTCCCATAGTCAAGTGCTTCCACTGGTGAGTCTTGAGTTTTCCCTTCATCCTCCTCTTGCCTTCTCTCCATCAGCTGCTTGAATCCCCTTCAAAACTCAACCATAATGTTTCATGCTCCTTCTCAGGTCCAGGATAACTTTATTTAGGAAGTTTGTTATGACTCTGTTTAGTTGATTTTGACATAATCGGGGAAAAGAGAGTGTTGCTCATAATTCAAACATTATTTCATAGGCTTGGCCTGATTTTCCATTCCCCACATCTTGTGTAGTCATTTACACTAGTGTAAATCAAAATGGTAGCACTTCACTCACAGTTTGCACCAGTGAAAATAGCTAAATGAGGTGCAGGAAAATGAAGAATTGGGCCACTCTGCTATTCTTTGGGGGGAAATGGAATCAACTTTTATTCAGTGAGAAGGGACGTCTTTGAGATGTTTAGCAAAACGAAATAATGCTGTTACATATGGACCAAATTAACTGCTAGCCTAATGCCTCTGACTCCAATGGAATTGTGACAGCAGAAATTTTGGCCCCAATGTGCAACTTTTTCTTAAGAACATACAGAAGTGTTATGCTACAGGATGTATATATCGGAGCACTACATATTTCAAATGCTGTATAAGCCAGTTAAACATAGTCTAGTTGGGAGAGCAGGTCAAAATATGCCAACTGTCTTTCTTTTTCTCTCTCTTCTGCCCTTCTCTAGCATTCCACCAATGTATAACTTTGCATGCTGTGTAAGAGGTGAAACTCTTCATAATAGGATGGGCTCAAACCCTGAATATATGAAGTTTGTATTGAATTTGCTATCTAAGATGCATTCTACTAAATGTTCATTTGAATGGTTGATTTGTACTGTCACATAAACATCACAGTGTATTTTTATTTCTCACTTTTTCATGTCTTCATTATTGTCCTTCTTTTTAAAATACCGTATATACTCGTTCATTAGCCCATTTGTTTATTAGCCAACCCCCCCCCCCCCGCCCCGCAGAACAGTACTGTTCTGTAAGACCACTTTGCTATTTTTACCTATTGTTTTTAGGTAAAAATAGCAAACAAAAACTGTATGACCTTTTCATAAGCTAACCCTATATTTCAGGGGTTGGAAGACTTTGGTTCCTGGGCCGTCAGGGTAAGCTGCTGGTGGGTTGGGATGTTTTGTTTACCTGGAGAGTTCACAGGCACGGAGCCCCTCAGCTCCCAATATTGGCTGGGAATGGCAAACTGCGGCCACAGGGAGCTGAGGGGCTCTGTGCCTGGAGACGCTCCAGGTAAACAAAATGACAATGTATTAGATATTCAATTCAATGATTCCATAGAATTTAAAATCATCAAATTTTGGTGCAGACCCCACTCTTTGATGCGTCACTTTTTTACCAAAAATATTCGGCTTATGAATGAGTATATACGGCAATAAAAATACCTCAAACAAAAAGGACAATGCAAAGTTGTAGTGGAGGTTTTAAAACCAGAGACGTTAGAGACTGAGAAAGTATGGTTCCTATTCCTATAGGAACTACAAAATTCCTCAGCCATGTAGAACTTTGTGTTACTGTGTAGGGTGTTAATTGTAATGATATATCCCAGTATATACAGTGAGGCCAAGGTGCGGCATGGTTGCTGTAGGAAATATAAATTTGAATGGCCTGATTTCTGTAGATGTATAATCTCAGTAGATAAGTTCCACTAATAAAACAAAGTGTGCATTTTGCAGTACTGTTCTGTAAGACCACGTGTTCTTGCCTTGAAAAAAGGAAAAATGCTTGATATTGTTATTTAGACCTCGTCTACACCTAAAAGTTGGGTTGACCTAGCTATGTCGCTCAGGGCTGTGAAAAATTCATACTCCTGAGATATGCAGTTGATCCAATCTAAGCCTCGGTATAGACACTGCTAGGTCAATGCAAGATTTTTTCCACTGACCTAGCTATTGCCTTTTTTGGGGAAAGATTAACTACAGTGATAGAAAAAAACCTTCCTCTGCTGTAACAAATGCCTATTCTATGGCGCTACAGTGACACAGCTATGACAATGCAGCTACACTGTTGGTGTAGACAAAATCTTAGTCACACAACTGCTATTTCATGAGTGTATATCATGCATATTAAGGGCCCTCAAAAGATTAGCACTGACTAAAAATGAGCATAGATCCCACTGCAAGCTGCATTCATAAACAAGTTCATGTGGAAGGTGTGAGCTGCAGAAAGCAAACAAATTGAAACAGATGAACTGAGATCTCAGCAGCATCCAGTCTCATTAATCATGCCTTGTTAACATAATGGAAAATGGACTCCCTCTCCTGGTGGATCAAGGTGTGACAGCGGAGGAAAATGACAAAGTGTAAAAGCTCTTAAAAACCTCATGTTTGTTTTCCTGTTGTTTTCATCCAAATCAAAAAGGGAAATGGCATTAGAAAAACTGCAATCTTATGTCTGTCTCATCTCATAAGGAACAGTGGTATTTGAAATAGCACTTGTTTCTGTTACCATACCTTGAGTTTCTATAGGAGTAGTTATAGAGTTGATTGGAGTAGTTATAGAGTTGTATCCTCATTGATACCAACATGTCCAAAATTCCATCTATAAAATCATTTGTAATCTTCAGTGGGGGAATTTCTACCCTTGTCAGCCTTCCAATTACCTCCAATATAGATGCATTACTGATGTGGTAATGCAACATTCTCCCTACCCAATCATTTTAGATGAAGACCTGAGCACAGTTTGGGATTCTGCTTCCTGATAAAGACACAGACCTGGTTACCCTAACATTGCCTTTGAGACTAAACAAATTATTTGCTGTCAGAGTAATATCAAAGAACATAAGCTGAATAACTGAAACAACAAACATTCATTCAGCGAAGTACTTTCCAAGCCTTTCTTTTGTCTGAAAGAGAAAAGACATATTCCCTAGAAATACCCTGGCCTAAATGCTAAGGGGAAGATTCTGCCCTCAATACTCATGGTAAGGCGTGAGTATTTTTTTTCAGGAGTAATCTCATTGAATTCAATGGAACGTGCATGGATTCAGGTACCACTCAACATGAATCTGGCCCTGAACATTTAGGTTGGGTGTCTGAAGCTAGGCAGCTTAATCCATTTAGTTACTTAAATAAAAGTGGCTTGATATTCAGAGATGCAAAATGACCAGAGCTCAGGTAGGTCTTTAGTTGTTGCTGTGGGTGGCAACAGATCTTCCATGGCCAGATGAATGCTGTCAATGCACGCAACCAGTATTAAAAAATGTGAGCCACTGTCCTTCTGATCAGCCAATAGCATACCAACAGCAGTGAGTATTTCAGTTTTCAATTTCAAAAAAGTACTTTTTTTTCCAAACCAGCTCTATCTTACTCTTATTTCCATGCACAGGCAGCATAGTACGAGAAACAATCCAACCCTTAAACTGTTGGTTGTTTATTGTTATTTATCTCTGGCTGTCCTGGTTTGGACAAGCTTGCAAACAGAAACAACAAAATAAGAACTGGCCAATAGATTTCCAATAGAAGTGTTTCCCATCAAAAGATGTAGTTGAACTAAAATCAAAATGGGTTGAATGTTTGAGTTTCCTGTGAGAAAAAATTAAAATATTTTATTTTGACAAATTGAAATGTTTCCATTCATTTTGTTTAGACTTTTATATTATATTAAAATATTAATTGTAATAGTTGGCAGAGTAAAGCGAGGTCTTACACTCCGCTCAATGATATTTGTCTGTCTGTAATGCAATAACTTTTGAATGCTACATCTGATCGTTTCCAAAATTTCAGGGAAAATTCTAAGAATCAAAGGAAGAAACCTAGTAATTTTAGTGAAATTTGGAAAACCAGGAGGAGTAAATGGGGAATATACAGCATCTGGTTAGCAGATCCAACAGTTCAACCACCTCTATAATTGTCCATAGATCAAAGAACAGGTTGAGAGCAGCCATTAGCACACTCCAGAATAACAACAACCTCCTTTCTCAGCTCTGCTTATCCTCTGAATACAGTTTAAAATGTTGAAACCCCGAAATACTTATCTACCCGACAGAAAGAAGATGGTAGAGGGAAGGGGGAATGGGAGACGGCATTAGAGATATGGGGGAATTGGGGTACACACATAGTCCTTGGAATGGCAGGGGGAAATGAGAGCCTGGGATTGACAGAATGGGGAAATAGGGAGCATACAAAACCTCTTGCATGAGGGAAACAAGGAGCACACAGAACCCATGACAGTGGGAGAGAGAATGGAGGATTCTAGTATGGGAGAGAAGGGAGCAATGGAAGGCATGTGAGGAGGACAGAGGAAGGGGAGAAAAGGAGAAAAACAGAAAAACACCCCCCTGGCATGGGAGAGGGTGCATTTCAGGAACTCCCTGAAGTAGAGAAGCATGGGAGGAGGGCACATAGGGGATTTGGGGAGAGAAATGAAGGGTATGCAACAAGCACCTGGTGTGTGCAATGCACTTAGCCTACAGAAAGACAAAGTGTTCTATCCTCTATTATGTTTATTACTGTATATGTATGTATGTTTATTACTATATATATATATATATATATATATTACAGTATTTTGTTTAGATACTCAATTATTGTTTTGAAACTATCAAAAATGGAACATTTCAATAGTCCCTAATATAATTTTTTCTGAATTTTTGTTTCACAGGAAATTTTGAAGTTTCAGCTTTTCATTCCAATTCAAATTGTTTTTTAAATGTCAAAATTTCCTGTAGAATGGAAATTCTGGTCCCCAACCAAGTGTAGTAAAAATATAGTCATTTGCTGTAGCATTTCCAATTCAACCAGAACCAGGAATTACCAGCAATCTTGTCTGCAAGCCTCTGACTGCACAAGCTTTGAATGTGCATCCATTTGAGATTCTGCCTTCATTAGCTGTGCTAAACTTCTCTCTTCTGGAAGCTGCATTTTGCACAGTTACAGGCTATCTGGAGGATTAGCTAGTCAGTGCCTGTACAGTGCCTTGAACAGGTAAAGCATGAAATGAATGATAAGTTGTCTTTTTTCCCCCACCTTTGCCTTGTTCCATTAGCCAGGCTCAATGGTACATAGAGCATGCATGATTGGCACAAATTTTACAAACCAGCTAGCCAGGCCTGACATTCTTGGTCTGCCATAGGAGGTTTTCTCCTTCTAGGTGGACTGCCTGCTATGCCTGACAATCCCTACCTGCCCAAATAAAGGCACAGAGAGGGGGGAAGTGACTTGCCCAAGGTCACCCAGCAAGTCAGTGGCAGAGCCAGGAATAGACTCTAAGTCTCCTGAATCCCAGTCCTGTGCCCTCTCCTCTATACTATGTTGCCTCCCTTATATAAATGCTAAGTATTATTCTTAATCAATATCAGGCCAGATCATCATTAGCTTCAGTGGAGCTGTACCAATGTACACATGCTGAGCATCTGGCCCACTATTGTGATTCTCAACTGAACTTAGACTGATAAAGTTTTAGTTTAGTAAGGACGTTTTTAGGTGTTAGTTTACCAGGAAATCACATTTGTTCCCACATGGCTATTACCCTGTTTTGCTAGATTGTTTTAGGCAAGTGCACACTTTATCATTGTGACAGTAATCTAGCTACGAGAGAGTTAGTTGCAAACAAGAACTGAGACCCACTTGCTGTGTTGTGTGGGTTACAGCATGTAGTAATGTATCTTTTCTTTTTGCTGAAAACACAGTGATTAGATAGCACTCATTTAAGGTATTTGAATTAGAGATGCAGGTACCACATCAAAAGTAATCAAAGGCAGTTTAGGAAATGAAGTTGACAGAGAGAGGAGCACTTCCCAAAGAAACATTTCATTTGCATGTAATGGAGCTATTTTAAGTTAATTTTGACATTACATTATAATAACAACACTTGTTGACATTTAGAGTGTATAAGAGACAAGACTTGCTCTGTAATGAATTCAAATTTTTTTATAAGCAATAAATATATAAATAAATTCCATAGGTGGAAAAAAACCACCTTTGCCTTTTGTTGTACACAAGCTACATCTGAAATCTAAGCTAATTTGCCACAGGGCACATCCTTCAGGAGCAGGACAAGCTCATAGGATGCAGCATTTGGAAAAATAGCTCTGCAAAGATATTGATATATTGAAACAGAAGAATTTAGATGAGGACAATAACCACAGGCCAGCTAACTCATCCCCTGCCCGCTGACTGGGCAGCTGCTCTACATCTTAGTAGTTATCTCCAGAAATATTATTATATGCCAATATTTTTATATACCATATACCTACAGGCCAGAAAATCACAACCACTTACGGCAAGCTGGGGTGAAGAAAGACACCACACCAGCATCAATCTTTGGAGACCTTCTTCCTTCAAAGAACAGAGGCTGGGAGAATGACTCCAGGAGCACTGTGCAACAGACATAGGAGAAGCTACTGCTAAACATAACAGAAAGTTGTTTTTGCTTTCACAAGTGCTGGCCATGGGCTGCCAGCCAGTGCAGAAAGAAGGTTGGGTCACAGTCTTACTCTACCCTCTCTGGGCTGTCTAGTGTCATTGGCAGGACTAACAGTCTCCCTCTTTGCATTCGGGTAGCTCAAGTTGCTGGATTCTAGATAAGTACTGCACAGGAGCATGGGCTGCACTCTCTCATCCCCTTGCAATCTTGCGCAAATCAGCTGAAACCTAATATGTGTGCAAGGGTAACACAGATAGAGAGAAATGCTTTTCAGGCAAACACCTCCCCACTTCTGAGTGCATCCTTGCTGCACCCAACAAGTCTTAGGCCTGGGCCACACTAACTCCCCACTTCGAACTAAGGTACGCAAATTCAGCTACATTAATAACATAGCTGAATTCGAAGTACCTTAGTTCGAACTTACCGCGGGTCCAGAAACGGCAGGCAGGCTCCCCTGTTGATGCCGCGCACTCCTCTCGCCGAGCAGTACCGGGAGTACCGGCGTCGACGGCGAGCACTTCCGGGATCGATCTGGGATCAATTTATCGTGTCTAGACAAGATGCGATAAATCGATCCCTGATGATCGATTGCTTACCGCCGGACCCGGAGATAAGTGTAGACCTACCCTTAGAAGTGGAAACCTGAGTGATGCACTGAATATTGTGAATGAAGCTGGAGATAGAGCAAGCATTTTTTTTAAATGCATGAACAGTACGTCTGCCTAGCAGTTCCAGGAAGGATGAGTCAAAGTCCCTGCTACTATAGAGTATGTGGGAAAAGATCATCTTTTAGGTCATAAGAGAAAAACGATTTTGTAGTCTCCTCAAAGTCCTTCTTTTGTGCACAACAGTAAGTGACCTCGTTATTTGACCTGGTTAGAAATCTCTGTTCATGTGAGAGGAGCTGCAAGTCAGGACTGATTTGTGTTGGCGGAGTTGTATACAAGGGCCAGCCAGGAATAGGAAGAAGGGTTGGATGGGGAGTACCGTCAAGTCTGAGATGCTTTGGCAAAGCTTGGCAGGGGTGGGGAGAGCGTGAACATTTCCTGGCTGCACTATGCCTGAACCAAGTCACTACATGATATAAGTTCATCACTTCAATAAGCATTAATACAATGATATATTTTTTTTAAAAATACACCATGAAGCTTTATTTTTGGCTCTGCAATGTTCCACACTGGAAATTGGCAGGATGTATAAGAATATGTCTGTGTTTCCCAGTGGCAACCAGGTGTCCCGTCCCCGCACCCCCTATATTTCCAGATCACTTGAAAGGCTGCCAAACACATTAGCAAATTTCTAATTATTTATAATTTCCTTCCAAGGGATATTTAGCCATTTAACTGGCATAACAAAAGCAAGTGAACTATCATTTACCATGCTTATCAAATGTCAGTTAGTACTTTGTGGTAATTGATATCCAATTAACACACTAATGCATGTTTTTTGATACCAATTAAATGTCTAAACAGTTCTTTCAGTTTTATTACACTAATAAAACAGTAACTGTGTGTTCATTGTTTCTGTAATTTTTAAGATAATGCCATGTGGATTATATCTAGCTCTCTTATACCCTGGATGCTCAATATACCCTGATAGTCATAAATATTTAATAATTGCCTTAATACAGCTAAACAAATCACTTATATAATAATCACTTTAAACTACAAACAAGATGTTTGTTTAAAAATATTACATGTGCACTTCAGAGGAAAAGTGTGAAATGTATAAGACAAATCTGATTTGTGGATAAGTTTGATTAGCATTGTTTCTTTCCCACATATATTTCTTCATCTTTATTATAAAATAGAATTGCCAACTGCTTTTATAGAGTACCTTTCACAGGCCATTGCACTGCGCCTCAAAGACTCTAGGTTCAATTCTCATCTCTTTACAGGCTTTCCATGTAACCTAGGGAAACTTCCCATTGGAGTAGGACATCTAAATACCTGTGAGGAGCTGAGTTTTAGTCACTCTGGCCCAGATCCACAATGATATTTAGGCTCCTAACCTCCATTGAAATCAATTAAAGGTATGAGCCTAAATACCTTTGTCGAGCTGGGTCTCTGTGCCTTTGTTCTCCATCTGTAACATGAGGATAATAGTCCTTCCTTCTCCCACCCTTTGACTATCTTGTCTATTTACACTGTAATATCATCTGGTCAAGAACTGTCTGATGTTCAGTATTATCATCTCTGTGTACATAAAGCATCTAGCAAAATGAGGTTTTAATATCAGTTCAGCCCTCTAGATATGACCATAGTACAAATTAATAACAATACAATAGATTCCGGTTTTAAGGTGTTCCAAAGTACTCTGATGAGCTAAACTATACGATCAAAAATTTCAAGAGCATCCACTAATTTTGGATGACCAACTTGAGAAACCTCCGATCTCATTTCCAAAGGTGTTGGAGGGATCTGTGTGTGTTCTCTGCCTTTGAAAACAAGTGTCTCATAGGAAGTACCAGATTCTAACAGATGTTTCAAATATAAAGTGGCAGAAAGGAGGGGGAATATTTTGTCTGGAAACAAAAAAACAAAAAATAAAACCAAAACACCACAATTTACTGACCCCCTACAGTCCTGTCCCCAACTCTGCTGTCTTAAGAATCCATTTGTTTGGAGTGCTTTTAAGACCAGTTCTAGTAGCCATAACAGAATTATATTAAGACAAGCTAGTATGTGTGGTAAGCTCAACTGAGCTCATATAAGCTATTTAAATATAGAGCTATTCAAAATAATGGCAGTCTTCTCCTCCCTCCTCCCCAAATGGCATTTCATTGAAACCTAAATTTTTGCAGAAACATATTGGTTTTGATGAAAATTTCATCAAGGCATCAAGTATCAGAGGGGTAGCCATGTTAGTCTGGATCCGTAAAAAGCGACAAAGAGTCCTGTGGCACTTTATTGACTAACAGACGTATTGGAGCATAAGCTTTCATGGTGAATACCCACTTCGTCAGATGAATGTAGTGGAAATTTCCAGAGGCAGGTATAAATATGCAGGCAAGAATCAGTCTAGAGATAACAAGGTTAGTTCAATCAGGGAGGATGAGGCCCTCTTCTAGCAGTTGAGGTGTGAACACTAAGGGAGGAGAAACTGCTTTTGTAGTTGGCTAGCCATTCAGTCTTTATTTAATCCTGAACTGATGGTGACAAATTTGCAAATGAACTGAAGCTCAGCAGTTCCTCTTTGAAGTCTGGTCCTGACGTTTTTTTGCTGCTGGATGGCTACCTTTAAATTTGCTATTGTGTGTCCAGAGAGATTGAAGTGTTCTCCTACAGGTTTCTGTATATTGCCATTCCTAATATCTGATTTGTGTCCATCTATCCTTTTACGTAGGGACTGTCCAGTTTGGCCAATGTACATAGCAGAGGGGCATTGCTGGCACATGATGGTGTATATTACATTGGTGGACGTGCAGGTGAATGAACTGGTGATGTTTTGGCTGATCTGATTAGGTCCTGTGATGGTGTCACTGGTGTAGATATGTGGGCAGAGTTGGCATCGAGGTTTGTTGCATGGATTGGTTCCTGAGTTAGAGTTACTATGGTGCGGTGTGTGGTTGCTGGGGAGAATATGCTTAAAGTTGGCAGGTTTAAAGGTAGCCATCCTGCAGCAAAAAAACTTCAGGACCAGACTTCAAAGAGAAACTGCTGAGCTTCAGTTCATTTGCAAATTTGTCACCATCAGCTCAGGATTAAACAAAGACTGTGAATGGCTAGCCAACTACAAAAGCAGTTTCTCCTCCCTTGGTGTTCACACCTCAACTGCTAGAAGAGGGCCTCATCCTCCCTGATTGAACTAACCTCGTTATCTCTAGACTGATTCATGCCTGCATATTCATACCTGCCTCTGGAAATTTCCACTACATTCATCTGACGAAGTGGGTATTCACCCATGAAAGCTTATGCTCCAATACGTCTGTTAGTCTATAAGGTGCCACAAGACTCTTTGTCATCAAGGCATGTTTCTCAGGTTCAGGACGGAGTTTCTGAAGACAGACAGAATGAGCCCAGAATAGCCAATAGCCCAGTGGTTAGGATTCTCTCCTGGGATGTATGCCAGATTTGGAGCAGAGACATGAATCTGTCTCCCCCACAGCCCAGGCAAGTGTCTTAACCACCTGGCTATTTTGGGGCGGCTGTCTTGTCCTAACCACCTGGGTATTCTGGGATCTCTCTCTAGTTTTGTCATGAACAATTTTGGAAGGTCTTGATTTTGTTCCAAATCAGAATGAAAACAAATATCAAAACTTCAATATTTTTCACAAATCAAAATTGTTTTCTGGTTGGCCCTTTAAAATGTGGCCTTTCCCCAATAAAACAATCCAATTTCTGTGACTGAATATCAATAGTGAAAAAAATAGACAGTACTTGGGACAGAGAATTAAGGTCAAGATTGCTACCAAATTATTCTAGACTCCTGTTTGCTTTATCTGTTACCTGACTGTCTTCAGCAGAGTATTGGAATAATAGCATGCCTAATTATGGATCACAGGAGAGATATTTCCACAGACCATGAGAGTACAACATTGATCACATTTTTGTGGCAAGTACAGTTACCCAATATAAGAATACGGCATTGGTTATCTTGCTCATTTTCTTGATTAATCGTTCCTAAATTTAATCCAAAATGTTGCCTGGATTTGAGCGGCTTATAAACACAAGAAAATATCCAACCTACTGCACATGCCACTCATTGGAAAAGATTCAATTCAGATGACTGCTTGTGGGTTCTTTGCGAAGATTTATTGATACTTAGCATTTAAGGCCTCAGACTTAAGGCCAGAAGGGGCCATCATAGTCACCTAGTCTGACCTCCTGCACATTGCAGACAACAGAACCTCACTCCTGTAATAGACCCAGAACCTCTGGCTGTGTTATTGAAGTCCTCAAATCATGATTTAAAGACTTCAAATTACAGAGAATCCACCAATTACACTAGTTTAAACCTACGAGTGATCCATGCCCCATGCTGCGGAGGAAAGCAAAAAACCACAGGGGTCGCTGCCAATCTGACCCAGGGGAAACTTCCTTCCTGATCCCAAATATGGCAGTCAGCTGGACCTGGAGCATTTCAGCAAGATTCAACAGCCATACACAGGAAAGAATTCTCTGTTATATAGTGTCCCATCAGGGGTCTTTGGGGATATATACTACTAGCAGTTGCAGATTGCTATATACCAGGGGTTCTCAAACTGGGGGTCGGGACCCCTCAGGGAGTTGTGAGGTTATTACCTGGGAGGTCACGAGCTGTCAGCCTCCACCCCAAGCCCCACTTTGCCTCCAGCATTTATAATGGTGCTAAATATATAAAAATGTGTTTTTAATTTATTGGGGGGGGTCACACTCAGAGGCTTGTTATGTGAAATAGGTCACCAATACAAAAGTTTGAGAATCACTGCTATATACCATTGTAGGCAGTCTCATCATACCATCCACTCCATAAACTTTTCAAGCTCAGTCTTGAAATAATTTAGGTTTTTTATTCCCACTGCTCCCTTTGAAGGTTGTTCCAGAACTTCACTTCTCTGATGCTTAGAAACCTTCATCTAATTTCAAGCCTAAACTTCTTGATGGCCAGGTTATATGCATTTGTTCTAGTGCCAACATTGGTGCTTAGCTTAAATAACTCCTCTCCGTCCCTGGTATTTATCACCTTATTTCCCTTCAGCTTTTCTTTGGCTAGGCTAAACAAGCCAAGCTCTTTGAGTCTCCTCTCCTAAGGTAGGTTTTCCATTCCTCTGATCATCCTAGTAGCCCTTCTCTGCACCTGTTCAAGTCTGAATTCATCTTTCTTAAACATGAGAGACCAGAATTGCACATAGTATTCCAGATGAGATCTCACCATTGTACAATAACACTTCCGTATTTCTACTGGAAATACCTCACCTGATGCATCCTAGGATCACATTAGCCATTTTCTTGTTTGCATCCCATTGGCAGCTCATTGCCATCCTGTGATCAATCAATGCAATACCCTCTTGGATGTGGTAATTTCTACTTCCATATCCTCATTGCCATTAGCCATCCTGCCACTGCCTCTAAGCTCCTCATTACCCTTATTAAAAATTGAGCTAAAGTATTTGTTTAGGTGTTGGACATCTCCTGGAACAATGAGAGATACTGACCATGAAGCAAACCAAACAGCAAGATCTCTTCTATTTCCTAACCTGAGCTGCACATAGAGGGAGGACAATGAAAGGAGGCATCAGAGGAAAAGGAAACACAGATTCAGTGCAGGTCAGGGGGTAATGTTACAAAACTCACCACTGCACTGAAGAAAAAAGAGATGTTAACTGTATATTCACAAAATCTATTTTTGCTGCTTTATGTAGCAATAAAATAATTCCTTATCAGAGGCTTGCTCCACAGAATTGACTTTTATTTATATTGCAAAGTATGAATGAAGCTGTCCTCTAAAAGACACCCCCCCCCCCCCATGGAAACTCTATTTGTTCATCTCCTTTTCCATTCTTGGTCTTTAATAGCATTGGAGTGGCTGCAGGATAAATTGCTATTTTAGCAGAGTGCTGTCATTAGGGTCCTTGACTTTGTCCAATGGGCTATTAGTAGGTGATTGATGGGCTTCTTACTTGAAAGACAGAGAAAAGAAGAGAGAAACAAATGATTCATCATCTTTCCAAGTGGCCACTGATAACCTTAGAAATACAGCTATAAAAACACTGTAGCCATTGAGTCAACAGCTACTACTTCTGCCTGACTGGACAGTCCAAGGGAGGGTTTTATAGTGAACGGTTTTGCGAGAGAGCTGAGGGAGTGAGGTACCTGAGTGCAGGGAACTTGAAGCCTGTCATAGGTAGACTTGCTAAATGAGCTAACCAGAGATGCATGGTGCGGGGAGGAAGCCGCAAGCAGCTGGTTCTTTATTAGAGAACTGAAACAGTCATTTGGAGGCACTGATTCTGGGAAGTCAGCTCTGAGCGGGACAGCTGCAAGCAGAACCCCAGGTGGGTCATTCCCTAAGAAATCATAAAAAAGGAACCGGGCTAGATGAAGGAACACTTCTGCTCACTCAGGCTCTGAGGTAAGAGCCATGCCTTGGGACTGTTATTTGGAGCTCTGAGTCTTATTTTTAGTTATTGTCTGAATAAACCCATACCTCTGTAAGGGTGATGATTGGAGAATGGGCAATCACTTATCTTCCTTGAGGACTGCCAAATGATCTCAAAGCACTGTGCAACGATCATTACGCTCTCAAATTAAAATGACATTCAGCCACTTCTGGTACTTGTGTTTTTAAAAAGGGAAACAGTAAATTATCCTATAGAAACTACACAGCAAATTTAGGGTTTATCTACACTACCAAGTTTTGTCGACAAAACAAAAATCGCTAAAGGGTGTTCACACTTGCACCCTCTGTCGACAGATCATGTCCACATTGGGGATACCATCATCAACCATCATCGACAGGGTGAGCAATGCACTGTGTGTACGTACCCCACAGTGCAGTGTTGTGGGAAGGAAGAGCTGATCACTGCGCGAGTTCTCCCACAGCCCCCTCAGCTGCCGAGAGCAGCATCATGAGTAGCTCTGTGAGCTCTCCACGCTGAGGAATGGCAAAGAAGCACAGCAGCCTGTCCCCCTCCCACTGCAGCAGCAGTCTGCCTGCCGCTGTGTTCCTAGTGCAGGGCAGAGCAGGAGCATTCCAATGATTTGCTCTTTGTTTGTTCCCCAAGGGAGCAGCACACAGATACGTCCCAGAGCTTTGAAAGGGGAGGGGCACATGCCTGCAGGGTAGCAGAGATAAAAACACTGAGCAGAGCAATCAGGGCAGGCATTGTGGGATACTGGCAGAAGCAAGTTCTGTTGACAAATCAATCAGCAGTGTCTACACTGGTTCTTTGTAGACAATAAAGGGGGGAGGGAGACAAAAGACTCTCATAGGGATGTAAATTTTTTGTTGCCAAAAGTGGGCATTTTTCACCACAAAAGTCCCAGTGTAGTGTGTATGCTCTTGCTGTTTTGTCACCAAAAGGCAGTTTTTGGCACCAAAACTTGCCAGTGTAGACAAGCCCTTAAATTGACAAAAATGTAGTTGTCTGTACTGGAATGGAGCCTTGATATAAGGGTTAACATCAAGCTTATAAAGGGGTATAAAATCTTTGATGCCCATGAACAGTCAGGAGGACCATAGCCAGAATTTCAGAATAAATTCATTTTGACAATATTCACACTCTACAAACATGTGTGATTAGTGAACATATGTAATCCCTTTCCTCAAACGTGTCATCAAGTTTTTCTAGCACAAAAGCTGGCAGAAAGCATATTTTAAGTTCACACATTGAAACTCTCACATTTTAAATCTGCTTTCCACCAGAATTCAAACTAGAAACCTAATTATTTATTAGAGTTACATTCATCCAGAGAACAGAAACAAAACCTTGTGACATATATGATAATGGTGGGGAATAGACAAGGCTCAGAGTTCAAAGAGAAAACTAATGAAATAAAATTCACGAATGAATTAATTCATGAAATCCTAGTCTATTCATAGATGATCTGTGGGGGCATGATTTGTCAATTTAATTATTCACAATGAATTGTTCAATGGGGTGTAATCACGAATCTGTTTGCGCCTTCCTGAGAGATGGTGTGTGTGGCAGCACAGGACCTTCTAGAACTAATGGTTCAATACTGACTCAGAAGAAAATACCATGGGTCTGAATCAAAGCCCATTGAAATCAGGGGGAATCTTGACTTCAGTGGGCTTTGGATCAGGCCTATACTGACTCTGAAGGGAACAGAGTTTCTCCTACCTTCTAGAACTTCTCAGTTAGCGGTGGTGGATTATATGTACACAGACACGTAAGTAGAGTCTGAGTAAGCTCTCCCCTGACATCTAGTGGTGAGCTGTGGAAAAGGACTTCAGGAGCTGATCTCATCTGCATGGACACATCCACCCTGCTCAGCATAATGGGATTGCTTGCCCAAATGATAACTTGTGGCTGGTGTTGGATCCCCAGTCTCCTTGTTATTGGGGCAGGACTAATAAAGCATTGTTATCCTTGTTGTGTGAATCGAGGGCAGTAGAATTGTACTTGTCATACCCCGATGGAGGGACTCACCCTCAACTGAATGGCACTCGCTAGGCAGGAGACAGATATTTGTACCTGATTGTGTGGGGTCTGTTTAAGAGTCCTAAACACCATTTGACCTCTCCTCTCTCCATGGTATAATAAAAGAACTAATTTAGATTCAATTGAGAGTCTTGTTATATGCTTCAAAGCTGAAATCACTGATACCTAGGTATAAATATTAGATGTACTTTGGGACAGTGTCTTTGTTCCAAGAGAGTGCCCAGTGTGCACCAGCAGTGAGGATCCCCCACTAATAGCTGAAATCACTGAGAGCTGTGTTAAGTGGTGAGCCCTGAAGACATTTTGGCAAGTGGCCAGCAGGGTGGCTGGTGGAGAGGCATGGCAAACGACCAGCAGGGTGGCTGGCAGAGAGGGCCAGAGCAGAGACCTGCAGAGAGGCGCAACAATCAGCGAGCGAGTGCCCGAGCAGCGGAGCATGTAAGGTGCCTCCTTGCCCACCTCCTTCCACCCAGGGTGGGAGGTGAACTCTGCGGATGAACCTCTGAAGGACAGCAACTGTGAGTGGGGTGCAGAGAAGGGATAGGCACGTTAAAGGGACTTTTGGGTTGCTGGCCTTAAGAACCTGAGGGGGAAAGGACACTGCCCAACTTACTTGGGGGTGCTTATGAACCCTAGTTGCAGTGTTTTCCCCAAATAATGCTGACTTACTTCCCTCCTTTTATTAAAAGTTTCTGCTACACTCAGACTCTGTGCTTGCGAGAGGGGAAGTATTGCCTCTTAGAGGTGCCCAGAGTGTAGTGTGTAATTGTCCCAGATCACTGGGTGGGAGCTTGAGATGTTTTTTTGTTTTATTGGTGAAAAGGTACTAGATACTGAAGCTGACCCTTGTTGGTGCTGGCTCCACCTGGCAGAAGTGTTACACACAGAAAATGACAATTAAATAATTAGCCCCCCAAAAAAATAGAAACCAAAACTTTTTTTTCCAACTAAAATCAGTTTTCAGTGTTGGTATAAAAAGAAAAGTTTTTGAATACCAAACTAGTTTTGGTTTTGGTTTTTCATTTAAAAATTTGTGAAAAAATTTGATTTTTTTTCTTTCAAATTTTCCAACAAAATAATAATTGCCATTTTTTTCAACTAGAGTTGTGGGAATAAATGATTTTTGGTTTGCTGGCCAAACCAGAGAAAACTTGGGGGAAAAATCATTTTGAGCTCAACAAAACATTGTGTATGATTTTTAAACTTTTTAAAAAAGAATGTAAACAATAACATTTTTAAAATGTCACTTTGAATAAAAAAATTAAAATGTTTTGTTTCAAAAATGCCAAAACAATGTGGTGAATTTGATACAAATCCACAAAACATTTGACTCAGCACAAATCTGCATTTCTCAGAGGAAAAACGTTGTGTCCAAGACTTTTCACTCAGCTCTAGTTTCAATCTTTCTATGTCTGACGCTCCAGTTCAAGAGGGTGTAGGAGATCTAGACAGTCAGAGCTCCACTTCATTTTTAAGCAGCCGGAGGCTGGTGGCTGGCAGGAAAGAGGAGAAATAAGCTATAGTGTAGGCAGAATAATCCAGAATGAGGAAGAAAGCCTCTCCTTCCTGAACTACTTCTTCCCTGGTTCCTAGAGGCAGCCCACTGTGTTGCAGACTGGTTATTTTTTGCCTTGTTTTTGGACATTTCGGCTAAACTCTTCTGACCACCAGTTAAAGCAATCTTGATGCAGCATTTAGGTTTTACTATTACATCCTAGACAGGAAGCAGGCAACCAAACAAGACTTAAACCATCACAGCAAAACATTTATTTAATGACACTGTAACCTTGATTCACTTTGTCTATGCCCACAACCCCTTCTGTGTTGGTTGTATACAAAACATTTATGTGACTGAGTTGCAGTGACACAATGTTCATGGAAAGCAAAATTTGAAGAGTATATGAAAAAAATATTTTTAAATCCACATCTGAGATTTTGCACTGGAAGTACTTACGTAAGAAACAATATCACATAGCTATCTGCCCAATCACAATTTACCAATACAATTAGAATAGAGAATTTAGAGAATGTTTTGCATCAATCCATAGAGTTGCGATTTTGGAGGTTGGTCAAGGGAAAGAGGGAAAGCCCTGAATAATTTTGAATATATACATTTGAGGAAATTGCAAACTTCTGGAAAATATTCAGCAGGCGATGATGAGGCTAAATTTGTTGGATAAATTATTCATTGTGAAATATTCACTCAGTTCTATTACTGACTCAAATGGAATTACTGAATCTTGAAAGAGGATGACTAAGAGGTAACCCCTCTCAAAGATCCACCATAGGCTTATCCACAGTGCCATACAACTATGGACACTTTCATGTACAATATAAGGTTGTAGTCATTTAGGATGTTATTACATACTGTCCCATAGCTGGTTCATATAATCTAACTGGAATCACCCAGGTTTGTCAACTTCCTATTTTCTGGCTAACTTAATTTACCCTGGTAAGTCTAGATTTTGTTGACAATGAAGTGCGTACAGGGATAAAACTATTATGATTTTGTGTTTTGTACACTATGCCATTAAATTTAAAGACATCAGCCACCTATAGGGCATCTGCCAATTTGTAAGGTAGAAATAATGCAGTATGTTACACAGGAGACACACACTGTGATGTCGCATGAAGACTAATTTTATTCTTTTGTCTTTTGCTTCCCCTTTCTTTAATCTAAAATAAGTTATTCCAGCTGGAAGTATAAGGTTCCTCTATGTGTATGGAAAAATGTAATGGCTGGATTACAGCAATCATACCAGATTCTGAAAATTTCCTAAGGGAGAAGATTAGGAGGAGAGCCACAGAAAATCTGCCCATTCCACCTAAAGTTTATAGTATTTTTTTGTGTGTATAACATGAAAACAAAAGAAATAATAGCTCTCTCGGGATGGGTCACAGAAAAAACAAGTGTAATGGGAATCTACTGGCAAGAACTACTTATAATGTAACATTTTGCTTAGAATATATGAAAAGTTCAATTCAATTGAATTCCAATTCACAGCACAGTGACCTCTGCTTATATAGAGCAGCTAGAATATGAGCTCTGTCAGTAAAAGCTTCCCTTATTGTGCCCAACTGTGACTCTCAGTGCTTGATCTCAAGGGACTACCTTATGCAGTGAGTGAGTAATCAATTTTCCGTAGCCATTCAAGCCACGGCCTCTCAACTGAGACATCCAGTTGTGATGGTTACATAGCCACGAGGAACTAGACTAAGATTAATAATTCAGATCACTGAGCATGCATCAAATTATATGACTTTCACTCACCACTGAAATGAATCATATTTCAACCAATAATTTAAGTTGAAAGACTCATGTATTTTATTGTCAATCCTATAGGTTATCCAGTCCAAGGCATAACTTTTCTCAAATGAGAAAACTGAAGGATTTTGCTTGAGGTGAAAAACAAAACACTTTAAAATCTGTCTACCTGCATTTCCTTAGTAACATGCTAATTAATTGCTGGCTTTCCCACTCAAAATTGCTGTGTGAGTTGTTTGAAGTAATTAAAAAAGTGTTTAAGTGGATTTAATATGCATTGTAATGAAATAAGAGATCAGCATTTGACAGTGAGTGTGATTTTTTTTTTTTTTTTTAATAACCCGGATTTGCAGGTTTTGGAGAGTCCTGACTGCCGATTGCTTTGCAGGGCTAATGGCAAATGGATAGATCATGAAAACACCACATCTAAGTATTGTAAAAGTAAGTAATAATCAGAGATTAAAGTCCTACAAGCTACAAGTAATCAAGGAGACTCTACTATCATAATTCACTTTCATTTTATAATAATGTACTCGAGTGCATTGCATCTCACATGTACCTGTAGATGATGTAAAAGTAGTTTTTAAAACACGCATGCAAACTGCACTAATTTCATCCAAGACCAAATCCCTCCCACCCCCAATAACCTGACTAATTTTAAGCTCCCCCGTAAGCTCCCAAAGTACATCTAATATTTACACCTAGGAATCAGTGATTTCAGCTTTGAAGCATATAACAAGACTCTCAATTGAATCTAAATTAGTTCTTTTATTATACCATGGAGAGAGGAGGGGTCAAATGGTGTTTGGGACCTTCTATTTTTTATTTGCCCAGTGAATTTGGTGCATGAGAAAAAGACTGGATTGGTGGTCCTGGAAAATTGAGGTCCTCCTTTATTTAAACACTGAACAGATACAGTATGAGCTATGGCTATTCCTCATCTGCTCTGCCATCCCTCATCCCTGACCTGAGAGATGAGGGTTGAGAGTGCAGTTCCTTTCCCATGTCTAGCCATTGCTTTGCTTTTTTAGCAGAAATGGCCCAAAGTAGTGTCAACAAGTGAAAATATGGTACTGGTTTTTCTGGCGGTGGCATCTATCCAAGAAGGAATGAACTGCGACCTACTAACTAATTCATTTCATATAGACTATTGAACAGCTGTCAAATGGTAAAAAGATTTTAGTCAATGCTGACCTAGCTGGAATTTGAACCAGTGCTCTGTTTTTTTCCTATTTTCATTCTTGTCCAAGTCCCTGGTCCAGGAAAGCACTTAAGCACAGGTTTAATTTTAAGCTTGTGAGGAGTCCCTATAAAGTCAATGGGACTCCTCACATGCTTAAATTTAAGTACTTGCTTAACTTCTTTGATGCATCAGACCTGTCTCTTCAATTGTAAGCATTTTGCTGCTCTTTCACAACTGCATTGCATTTCCCTGCGGGGACCTTAATCCTCTCTACCCCATCCTCCCATGACATAGAGAACATGTTTTTGGTTTAGATTGTGTAGTCGGTTTGGGACGAGGTTCGGCCCTCAGCGGGGCTGTGGGGTGTCCCACCACCTCGCTCTGGTCCACCGGTAGTCCGGGGCAACAGGCACCACAGTTAGGGGCTCAGGCCCATAAGCAGGGGCTGGGTCGGGGTTTGCAGCAGCCCACAGCCTCTCTAGGCCAGGGAAAAAGGGGGGAGTCTGCCACCCAAGGAGTGGGTGGCAGGGGGGACGCAGGCCCTCCCACTCCATTGCGTCCCAGCCCAGGGCCCTAGCAGCGACGGAAACTCGCTGCTGTCAGTGGGGATCCTGGCCGCAACACACTGACATCGGCTCTGGCAGTGCAGCAGCCAGACTGGGGTCGGCGGCCCCCAGGCTACTTCCACACTCCCCCTCGTATGGTACCTGGGCCGTCTTGCTGTCGTCGGTGCTCTCCACCAGCATTGGCTCCTCTGCGTAGCTGGCGAAGGGCAGGCTCGGCTCCTCCTCGGGGTAGCTGGCACGGGGCAGGCTCGGCTCCTCCTCGGGCTAGCTGGCATGGGGCAGGCTTGGCCAGTTCTCCTCGGGGTACCTGGCAAGAGGTAGGCTCGACCAGCCCGGTGACTCAGCAGGCCGGTTGCGGCCTGCGGCTGTTTCCCAAGTGGGAGCTCAGCCACGGACATCTGCTCTCTCGGCCGGCCTGGGCTCCACTGAGCTCTGCAGGCGAGCTTTTATACTTCCGGGTCGGGGCCGTGACCTCGGAGGGGCGGGCGCCGGACCCAGTGGCTCCGCCCATGTTGGGATTAGGGGAGGTTCAGCCCTCAGCGGGGCTGTGGGGTGTCCCACCACCTTGCTACAGATTGTTTTTCATATTATTGTGAAGAATCAAATTTTCCTCCCTCACACTCACATACGCACACTCTGTAGCAGTGGAAAGCCCTTGTGGTGATAGAAATAAAATATATGCCAGGGCACATGTTAAATGCCAAGAATCTTAACAATTCTCTGCATTCCTAAGACTCTGGCTTGGACAAACTGGTCCCCAACATGGCACAGTCCTTTACAGTGAAAAAGCAGACATGATTGCTGAGGTAATATCTTTTATTAGACCAACTGCTGTTGGTGAGAGAGACAAGCTTTTAAGCTTACACAGAGCACTTCTTAAGGAAGACCTGAGACCTGAAGAAAAGCTCTGTGTAAGCTCAAAAGCTTCTCTCTCTCACTAACAGAAATTGGGCCAATAAAAGATATTATCTCACCCACCTTGTCTCTCTAATATCCTGGGACCGACATGGCTACAACACTGCATATAACAACACTGTAGCAGACTTTGTTGCCCATTGCTTCTTGAGTATAGTTAGCCATGATTTCTAAATGGCCTTTTTTGTTTACAGGAGAGTGTTAGAGGAAGTGATCCAGAATCCCCCCTGTTTCACCTTTCTTTAGTTTCCTTTATTCCCTCTGGTTAAGGAAGAGCTGGATGCAGTTGCATCAAACACTGCTCTGATTGCTGAGCAGAAAGGGTGTTGAAAGATGGCATAAACAGTTCATAGCCCCTGTCAGCCCTGGGAGTGAGCATCTGAATCAACTTTTTTTTTATTTATGTATTATTAAAACTCTCTATTCAGCAGTGGTTAGTAAGAGCTTTATATCTAACCATCAATCATCTTAACTCTTTTATTCTGCTTGTAAACATCTGATTTACAGCAGTGAAAACAGTTTCCTTTATTCTGTGTGCCTGAGTAATATAGCGGCCATAAAGAGTGTATACATGTGTCAGCATATTGTAATACAATGGCATTTCTACTACTATAGCAAACGTTTTTAATTATTATTACCTTTTCAACAATGCAACATGACAAGCTCATACATTTCTTGTTATGTCCCCATCTATATTTTATTTTATTTTATCTTAATTTATTTTTTAGTATTAGAGCATCCCTCAGGTGGTTTTTTTAAGACACATGGTTGAAGGTTAAAGTGAAGTTCCATAGTTGCCTGGAAATGTATTGTCCAAGTATCTTATCATTAGGCTATTATGACACAAAACCTTTACATAAAAAATTGGAAAGTAGGCAGTTTGATACTGTATATTCTGGGATTTACAGGTGTCATAGGTACAATGTCAATAATAAGAACCAATCAGAAAGCTCCAATTGCATCCAAGATTCCAAAGCTAATTTTCTAATTCAGATTAATTTCTCCCATTTCTTCTCTGAGCTTTCTGTTTCTGCTCTTTTAAATCTTGGTGTATGTTTTTTGCTCTTGGTGGTATAAATCAGTTGACTTCTTGTGTGAACTATCCACCTCAAATGGAAAGAAGTATCTGCAATATTAAATTTCCTTTTGGACACCAGATCCTCTCTCTCATCCTTTACACTGACATATTCTAAGAGAACAAAATGTCAAGGTTCATATCTCCAATACCAACTTATTCACAAATGAAATTAGTGTTAGAAAAACATGCTCTTTACTGAAATGACCCGGTAGACCACAGTTTGAAAACAACACATTGCTAATGAAATTATTCTTGCCTTTGTAAAACTGATACAGATAATATCTATTAACTTCATTTCTAATGTTTCCCACTCTCAGATCCACACTTTTTTCATGCTGCCCACTTCCTATTTGTCAAGTACATTCCAATCTTCCTTAGTCAAAATACCCTTCTGCCTACATTGAACTCTTCATCATATCTCTGAGCTTCCTCTTGCCTGAGCTGTTGTTCCATCTATTATATTAATCAGTTAGGTACATGTGTTGAACTACACATCTGTGAGTAATTCCTGTGATTTCAATGAGACTAATCATTTGCAAAATTAAATACACGTGTAAGTGTTTGCCAGATTGGGACCTTGGAAGTTTTACTGAGCAGGGTTCTTACCTTTTTTTGCACATCCATAAAACATCATATACATTTATACAGCAATATGCTTAATAACTAATTTCTCATGTTTTCAGCCAGCACTACCAAAAAACAGATGATTTTGGAATTAAGGCATTGGACTGGGGTCCAGGAGATCTGCATTCAACTCCCAGCTCTTCCATAGACTTTGTGTGACCTTGGGGAAGTGACTTAAGCTATAGCTACACTTACGGAGGTGTGTAGAGTACAGGCACTACATGTGTAGCTACATACCACAGTGAAAAGCTCTGGCACGGGGAGGCAGCGGGGAAAGGGAAAGATGTGGGAAGCGCACTGCTTGGGCATGTAGAGAGCCATGTAGGGTATATAACTGGGGGTTCAGGCATGTAGGACACGGCAGGGCATGGGTGGAGCCTTGGGAGAAGGGGTGGAGTGGAGGTGGGGCCTGAGCGGACCCTGGGGGAGCACCCCCCAGCAGATTAGAAACTCGGCATTTATGTCTCATCATCTACACTGATATCTATACCCACACATGCTTTTACTCCACATGCCATCTTAAGAGTAGGTGTAGCTTTAGTTTCTCTGTGCCTTAGTTCCTCATCTGTTTTACCTATTTTGGATTGTATGTTCTTTGAGACAGGGACTGTTTCTTACTATGTAGATACAGTGCCTAGCACAATGCCTAAGCTCCGTACCCAAAGAAAAACACTAACATTGACATTGTTCTGGTATTTTTCATAATTTTTATAATCATCTTGGAAGATTCAAACTGTAGTTTGCCCCTTATCAAGTTGTTTTACTCCATTCTCCTTGCATATGCTATTTTGTCATTGTAGATTTGCTTCTGAGCACCGAACAGCTGGCATTTTATTTATCCAACTTCTGTGAAAGAGCCAAGCTTTTGAGCTTACATAGAGTCTTCTTCAAACCTGAAGAAGAGCTCAGTGTAAGCTCTAAAGCTTGCCTCTCTCACCAACAGAAGATATTACCTCACCAACTTGTCTCTCTAATACCCTGGGACCAACACAGCGACAACAACAATATTGCAAATGAGATTTTATTTACTCTTTTAGAAAATAACTTCCTAGAGCCTAGGGTGAGGCTATAAATTCCCCCCTCTACTTTATACATCCAAGGGTTGGGGTTGTCTTGATATGTGTTTCCAAATCTCACTTTATTTGGGAGATTCTGTGTTGGGTCTTTGTTGTGCCTTGGGCTACTCACCCACACAGCAGAATATGGTGGGGGAGGTGAAGATGGAATAAGGAGGATCTTGAATCACACAGGGGTAAAGAGCTGCACATGCACACCCCACTTACTCCTTGAATGGAGCAGGGGGGAAGGAAAGCGCAGTTTTGGCTCTGCTTCCACTGACTACTGCAAGTGAGCCTGTATGGAGGGGCTGATGATAATGAGCGAATCGTGGCCCCCTGAGTTACAAGAGATGTGCCTAGGATGGAGAATCCATATACCATCCCTCACAATGGGGTTGGGTCCTTAGGACACAATCCAGACCAATGTGTTATGTGAAAAGTAATGAGGATGCAAGGCATGAATAGCATACAGCTTGTCTATTAAACTCTCCACTACCAAAGCATAATTTCATCTTGGATTCCCAGGGCCCACAATCCTGATCATCTTCCTTCCCTCTCTCCCACATGCAGTTTGATGGAAGGTCATTGGCTGTGTCATTTGCTGGAGAGACAGGCTAGGCTGAGCATGTGCCTCTCTTGTGCTTCTTGGCTCTATGAGCTAAGATCAAGCATACTCTGTATGTTACCCCCAATGACCAATAACTAATGCTTCAAATTTTCTGTATCATGTGCCTCTCTTATTTCTCCAAAGGCAGCAGACAAGCATTTGATCCTTAACAAGAACATCATTGCTTGAACCTCATTTAAAAATCTACAGCCATGAGGGAGAAGAGCAGCATTAAACAGATCCTGTGACTAACCTTGATTTCTTAAACAACATGAAGGTGTTCTTGATGTGCATGGACTTGTGTTCACCTTACTATGCATGACAGTCATCAAACATCAAGACTATGATATGACTATGACAGTGGACTCAGCAGAGCTGAATATAAGATAAGAATTTAAGATCCTATAAGGCTCGAATGAGAGAGGGGTAGACTTTGGATGTGTCAAGCTTCAAGAGCTGGACTATTAGTCCTGATGCCTGAGCTGAATTCAAACTCAGATACTTAGGCTTTGTCTACACTACAGGAGAAATTCGATTTAAACTACGCAATTTGAGTTAAGTGAATAGCGTAACTCAAATCAGCGTAGCTTAGATCTACTTACCATGGGGTCCACACTATGCAGTGTCGACCAGAGATGCTCTCCTGTTGATTCCCCCTACTCTTCTCAATCTGGTGGAGTACAGGAGTCAATGGGAGAGCGATCTGCCATCAATTTAATGGGTCTTCACTATTACCCACTAAATCAATTGCTGATGCATCGATCCCCACTCGTCGATCCTCTGGTAAGTATAGACAAGCCCTATCTCTGTGCCAACCTAAATTCCTCCTGCTTTTTCAGTTGAGTAAGTTCCTCCTCAGTTGTAGTCATGCAAAATGCTTATTGTGCTGCCAAGTCAGAGCTGGATGAATTTCAGTGGTGGATGAAGTGATTCCTCTAGATCAGGCTTGCACAACTCATAAAGCGTCGAGGGCCATATTACTCCAAAGAAAACAGCTGAGGGCCGAAACCCCGTGGCCCCACCGAACCCCCCCCAGCGCTACTGAAACCCCCCGCACCGCCCAGTCCCCCCGAAACACAACCCCCCCCCCAGCACCGCCCAGCCCTCCCGAAACACACACACCCCAGCACCGCCCGCCCCATGGAAGCAAACCCTCCTTCCCCAGCGCTGCTCCACCGAAACAGCGGTATTGAACCTTGGTAATGTGTTATAGCAGGCCCCTAAGGTAGTATAATTAAGGTAAAAGAAAAATGTCTTTTTGCTAGAAGTAGAATAAGATCTTCCCCCCATTTTGTAATTGCCCTGTTGAATGAATGAGGTGTGAATGAGGAAGGCGTGGAAGACAGGCACCTCCAGACAGCTGCAACCCTTGGAGAGGGGATGGGAGCCAGACCAGATCAGTAGAACAGGTTAGCCACTGACTCGCCGGTCGCCTCCTCCCCCACCGCCCCCCACCCCCGCCACTTACCTACTCACCCCCCACAGGCTGCACAGTGAGCTCATGCGGGCTGCATGCGGCCCCCGGGCTGCATGTTGTGCAGGCCTGCTCTAGATCATACAATTCATATTCACTTTCAAATTGTTTTGGATAAAAAGTGCTCTATACAGTATATTCACTCACCATACAAGTCACAATTACAAGAAAGTATCAGAAGAACCACTCCAACCCCAATCCCCAAACCTGCCTCTCAGTAAAGTTTATACTCATTTTAGTAATTAGTTAATCATGATGAACTTCCCCAGCAGTATATTTGAGCCAATCTACACATAAGCACAGTAAAGGCTAATTAAACTTTAGTAGTAGTTGAATCAAATTAGTTACTACAATCAAAGTCAAGGATATAATCAAAGCCCTTGTAGAAAGCACAGGAGTTGAAAAAAGAATTCCTAAATTAATGTTTTGGTACTCTTTACAAATGTGTGTTAACATTAGTATTTGATAAAACAACAAGAGAATTGGCAAAATACGTTCAGAATTTGAAAGGCAATAGAGGACGGATGGCCCTGTGGGGAAAGCACTAGACTAGGACTCAGACGATTAGCTCTGCCTCAGTTTTCTTGTGTGACCTCTGCGCCTAAGTTCCCCACCTGCACTATGGGGAAAACAATATATCTCTACCTCATAGGGGTGTTCTGAAGATACAGCTATTAATGTCTGTGAGTCACTCAGATACCACAATAATAAAGGCCCTAGAAGTAAATAGATAGACCATTACATCAATATTCTTCTGAAACTGTAAAACCAGCAACCATGTTTTCCCGTGTTTTAATACCGCATCTACCACCACAGGGTCCTTGCCCTGAAGATCTTAACTATTGCCTTTCATTTTTTGCTTTGCCCCCTTTAATCACTGATCTATATACAATTTTTTTTAATTGACTTCATCAGGTGTTTTGTTGGATTATGAAGGATCCTATGCTATTCTAATATCCACACTCTCTCAGCTTCTGTATTTACTTTGACCAGACATTGCCTGACAGAGTTTTAACCACAGAACATTCACGTTTTGACCTTAAAGTTTATCTTAGTTTGGTCATACATAGTATGGTTTCCTTTTACTCAGAAATGCTCTATTTAAAACAAAAATCACATTTAGCTCTTTCCTTGTTTGAGCTGCATGATTAAGACCTAGGAATATGAGAATTTTATTCTCATTACATTATGTCTTTTTGTCTGTCAACTTTCAGTCTCCTGCCTTTCTCACTCAGACCAGGCACACAATAGTTAGCATGAGCTCTTTCCTTCTGTTTGAGAGGAAGTGAACACAGTCTGTTATCTTTCATCACACAGCAAGAATTTCCTGGGAAGAGGAGGACAAAAGCATTATAGAAAGAAACAGGGATGGAGGTTGCCCAAGTTTCTGCAGACCTGACTGTTGCACCACAGAAGCAGAAACTGGAGCAGCAGTATTTACAAGGGGAGAAAGACCTCCTTGATGAATAGCCTTTTAAGGTAAGGAAAAAACACACACTCTGTAGATATGTACATGGATCCTGCCTTCGCTTGACTATGAGGAGGGACTGAGAGGGCGGGGAAGGAGAGTAGTGGCCTAGGAGACTAGAGTTGATATAGGAGAGCCAGGTCTAGGGATAGATTAGGGAGGAGGAGCAGCAACACAGTGGAAGTGGGCGTAAAATCACAAAGAAAATATCATTGTGTTGCAGTGTATAGCAGTGAGACTAGCTATTCCGGAGATCTGATGTACTGGTCAGTCGGATCTTGAGTTGAATGCAGTTTGTTCTTGGGGACTTCTGAGGAGTAGTTTAGATACTAGGAGCTAAAACAGTTGTCAGTTTCTTTAAGACTAAGCAGCTAGTTGAAAAATTTTGGAGAGCATGTGCAAAACTAAGAGGAAAGCAGGACTGGAAATAGATACTGCTGACTTCTGGTGTCAGTGTCAGAGGGCCCCGAATGGGCTAGCAAAGCAGGAATATTTTGGGCCCCCCTCACACAACACATACTAATAAACTTGTCATTGAAAATAATAATAAAAAGATAATAAAGGGGGCCCCTTGAGCTGTTTGGGGCCATAAGGAGTTGCTTAGTCTGCTTATGTTTAGTGCCAGAACTGTCTGGGGTGTATTTGAAGCAAGGTCTAGAGGACAGTGAGAGAGGGTTACATCTATTCCTTGGACCTCTGCATTTGTTTGGTTGCCCAGGTATAACAGTCTTGTAATTCTTTGTTTATTCTTTAATATTTGCATTAATTCCATTGGCATAATGTTTCAATATAAAAAGTCTAAATCAAATAACAAAATTCTCTTCATTGTATGTAATGTCAGCACCCATGTACTAAACATTTTCTTTTCAAGGAGTAGTACAGCCTTCTTTTGGTGCTGAATCAGGTACAGGTACAAGCAAGAAAGCGAAGGAGTAGTGTTAAAGAAGAAATCAAATCTATTCCTACCATACACGTGGGAGTGTGACCATCGAATTTGCTAAAGGCAGCACCTCGAATTGTATGCAGACCATTCGCACATTTATTTTGTAAATGTAATTGTACAATTGAGTTGCCTGTATGGTATGCTTATTATCTGTGCAGTGTTGTCTCTCTAGTATCCTGGAACTGACACAGCTACAACTTCTGTTGGTGAGAGAGACAAGCTTTCGACCGACACAGAGCTACTCCTCAGGTCTAGGAAAGCCTGGAAAGCTAGTACCTGAGGAGGAGCTCTGTGTTGCTCAAAAGCTTGTCTCTCTCACCAACAGAAGTCAGTTCAATAAAATATATTACCACCCCCCCCACACACACACACACACCCCTTGTCTCTCTAATATCGTTATCTATGTTATTTCTACAAAGTTAAACATTTAAGATGCTTTGGACAGATACTTAGGGGAGTCCATTTGGGAGGACAAAAGGGATCCTGAAGAGAGACGCCTGGCCCCAGCACATATTTCTGGCAATAGGAATATATCCAATAGCAGTGAGTGGTTTCTTCTTGTGAAAATGAGGCTTAAATTTGTCACCAGCCTAACAGAGGTCCAAATTCAGAAAATCACTTAAGCACTCTTTTTGAGTAGGGGATGGTTTCCTGGATTGAGACCAGAAAGGGTAATGGGGGCATTACGTTTCTGAAAATAACTGCATCAAAGGAAATGACAATACAAAGGATATTATTTTTCTGTCACTTGATTGTCACCATCTTCCACAAGGGTCAAGAAAAAAAAGATAGTTAAGGCAATGTCATTGTCAGAAGGTGACAAGTGAACAAAAGTATACACTAACTGAATTAAATAAACTACAGCAAATCAAAGATTACCTGGTAAAATTAATGGAATTTGCACAAATGGGGAATATTGCAAAATTATGGATTTATGACTCTGTGTAGTTAAGGTTGAAAGATGTATTATATTTAAGTTCTATTTTTACCTGCTCTAACTAACTTTGTCAAAATAGCTCCCTGTGTACCACAATTTCTCATTGTTTAGTTTTGTCGGAGAAAAACAGAGTTCTTACTCTTTTGGTTGGGTGCAGCAAAGTCAGATACTTTATTATCTCTAGCAATTTCGTGGAGGGAGAGACCTAAACAGGTCTCTCTATGGGTAAACAATTACAGCAAGCATTTATACCTTTTATTACATACAATAATAATAAGCAACAGATGCATTTTGTTTATACACAGGTCATTCTGATATCTTATTTTTCTTACTTATTTAGACTCTAGTTTACATTCCATATTTATTTACACAAAGTTGCAACAACTTTTCACACAGTTCTTTCCCACTCGCCTTACACAGTCCTTGCTTCTACAGATTTCGCGTTATTCGGATTACAGTTAGCCTGACTTTTGCTAACAGAGAGTGTTCGCATTGAAATCCCTTTCAAATCCCTGTCAGTGCTTTCTCTAGTCCCACAGTTTCAACTCAGAAGCGATTATAGTCCTTATTATAAGGAGTTACTTAGTGCTTTAGCTAGCTTCTAGCCCTTTTCTGTGGACTGGAGATGTGGGTTTAAAAGTTTGCAGAGGAGGACTTGACGTTGCAATCTCAGCTTTTGTGTCACTGCAGTTCTCAACAACCGCACAATAAAAGAGTATTTTTCCACCTTCTTACCTGATATGTCAAAGCACTGTATTGAAAAAGTAAAAGAAACAAAGGAAATTAACAAACAAATAACATTGTTAATGAAAAGTTAAGGCTGAGAATTTATGCAAAAAAATCAAGACATCCTCACTTAAGGTACTTGCTTCAGCCTTCACTCTCCCCATGCAGGTATGCATTGCAATCCTGTCCTTCCCTACATGACTACAACAGCACAAGCTGTGATACTTTCCTCCCATTTTGCATTCTTTGGAGGAAACAAAATCTCTCTTCATGCTGAAAAATGTCTTGGGGAAGTTACCTCTGCCATCTCCCCTGGTGAGAGGCATCTTCCTGGAAATTTTTTCAATCCTACTCTGAGCAGCAGTGTTGCCAGTTCTGAATTTGGTCTGTTTTGAGACTTCTTGGGCACCATGATCCAGACCCCAAGAAAGAGCTTCTGAAGTGTAGCACATATTAGAAGAGTGGGGGTCTTTGTCATCCTCTGATAGCTGGTCCACATAAGAGATTAACAAGTCTGCTACAGCCGCCAGCAAAGGAACTTAGTCAGTTAGTGCATCTTAGGAAAGGCTAGTGAGGGAAGTCCTTGGCGCAGTTTCCAATGATGGCCCAAGTGGCCTCCATTAAAAATATACCATTACTGGAGAAGCCCAGGAAAAGAAACACAGCTGTGGACTGAAATCTCCTCCCCAAAAATGAGGGTGGGGGTTAAATGAGCCAGTCAAACACAAAAGTTGGTTTGGTTTGGTTTGGTTTGGTTTGATGGAAGAGTAATGGTTTGGCCTGTTCTTATTTTGTCTATTCTTAATTATAATGTACATGTTACCTGCAGAGGGAGAGTTAGGTTGGTGTGGGAATGAGAATTTTGTACTGTATAAAATCTTAACTTTAAGCAAAGTTTCTGCTGTGGGAAATGAGGAGGACATTGCATGGGGGAGTCCTGGATAGGGAGTCTTTCATCAGGGTCTAATAGATACCATCAAGGACAGAATATTCATTACATAATAACATTTTGTTTTCACTGTTATTAGAAGAAAGGATACAGTTATATGTTAGAGATGCATGATGATACCTTTTCTAATCAGTCACTTGAGAATGCTGAACAAAGGTTAGAAAGGGGATTTCCTCATAAATTAAAACATAATGAAAGCAGCTCTAAATCATTATTTTCATCTTTGAATTTGTTTTGTCATATTCCTTATATTAGTGGTAATGGGACTTGAAGTAGAATGACAGAGCTACTCCCAAGGCAGGCTTCCCTGGTTAGGTGGTTAAACATGGCTCTCTATTACCATACACCAGATGGTAGCTTTTATTATGCAGCACAGTATGAAGACTGCATCCCAATGTTGATCCCCTAATAGGAGGTCCTCCCTCAGGGCCTAAGTTTGGGTTCTTCTCTTAGCAGGAATATGTGGGTGGTGGTGGTGGTGGTGGTAATGATTACTGTGTTATTTATATCCTGTAGTGCGTAAGGCCTCAGCTGAATTTGGTACTCCATTGTGTTAGGTGGTGACAACAGCACTACAGATGGGGAACTGAGGACACAGGTGAAATGGCTTACACAAGGAGTCTGTGGTAGAATGGTTACTTGAACCCCAGAGCTCCTGAGTTCCAGTTCAGTGCCTTAATCATAAGATTAGTCCTCCTGTTTATTTTGTTATGTATTTAATAATATTTCCTCTTCTCAAAGCTTCACTAAGGGCTGGTCTGCAGTACCATGGTAAGTTGATCCAAGTTATGCTACTTTGGTTACGTGAATAAGGTAACTGAAGTTGAAGACGCTTAGATTGGCTTACGGCGGTGACTACACACAAATCGATAGGAGAGCGGTCTCCCATCGATTTAGCGTCTCTTCACCAGACCTGCTTAATCGATACCCGCTTCATTAATTGCAGCAGTGCCAATCTACTGTAGTGTAGATATGGCCTAAGACTTTATATGTACCATCCACTCTTCCCCCCACAACTCTTGTATTAATGCAGTATTAAGGGTAAGAATCTAATTGTAATAAGTCTGGAAAACTAGAGTTTCCAGAGCAACTGGGTCTCACACCGCATGTGCCTCTCCATTACAGTTAGAGCTGAGGTAAAGCAATGCTATGTATGTTTGTTTATTTTTGCAACACCAGTATAAATATTTTTGTCGTTTCATTCTGGGCCATTTACCAACCCTGAAATGTTGTTTATCATGAAGTGTTTCATAAGAACATCTAATACTTTCATATGATCTATTCATGCAAAAACAGTTTAAAAATTCTTTTTTGAGAGAGAACGCACTTTTTTCAAAATGAAAATTGGAATTCCAAATTTTAAATATTGAGGTGTCTGGTTGAACTGCAGGAACCAAAGCAGGAAGGTAGAATCCCTCTGCAGACCCTGGTAGACAGCCAGCCAGCATCACCTGGTGCAGAATTACCCTCCCCCAAGCATTCCATGAGGCGTGGGAGAAAAGTCCATTATCCCTTTCATTTAACTCAGGGGGAGGGTACAAGGAACAGACGGCTCCCATTCACAGAACTTTGATGGTCTAGAATGTGGTGTTATATTACACAGCTGAAAACGTTTCTCCCGTTCCAACTTTACAACCCCTTTTCCCCAAGGCTAACTTTTTTTCTGTTCTCCCTCTGTACTTATGTTTGTTAAATAAAGTAAAAGGATTCAAGAAATAAATGTTCTTTATTGAGTAAAAGCAGTGGGCTTGGGGGCGGGGTTGGCTTTACAGGGACAGTGATACAAGACAGTGAAGATCTGGGAAAGCACAATGCAGACAAGCGGCTCACGTTACTGTGACTCATTACTGAAATGGCTTTTCAAAGCCTTGCAGATACACAGCGCCCTTTGCTGTGCACTTCTTATTGTCCTGGTGTCTGGCTGCTCAAAAATGGCTGCCATGCAATCTGTCTCAACTGCCCACCCCTGCGGAAAATGTTCCCCCTTTTTTTCACAAATATTATGGAACACACAGCAGACAGCTATAACTATGGGGATGTTCTCTTCACTAAGGTCCAACCTTGTTAGTAAACTTCTCCAGCACCCTTTTAAATGACCAAAGGCTCATTCAACCACCATTCTGCACTTGTTGAGCCTATAGTTGAACCATTCCTTACTGCTGTCCAGACTGTCGGTGTATGACTTCATGAGCCATAGAAGCAAGGGGTAGGCTGGGTCCCCCAGGACAACTGTAGGCATCTCAATGTTGTCAATGTTCATTTTGTGGTCTGGAAAGAAAGTCCTTGATTGCAGCTTTTTGAACAAACCCGAGTTGCTAAAGATTTGCGCGTCATGAACCTTTCCCGACCATCCTACATTGAAGTCGGTGAAATGCCCCCTGTGATCCACCAGCACTTGCAACAGCATTGAAAAGTATCCCTTTCAGTTTATGTACTCTTTGGCAAGGTGGTCTGGTGCCAAATGGGGATATGCATGCCATCTATTGCCCCACTGCAATTAGGGAAATTAGGGAACCCCATCATGGCAAAACCATCCACTATGTCCTGCACATTTCCCAGACTCAATACATCTCATAGCAAAAGTCAATTAATGGCCTGCACACTTAGAGCACAGCAGCTCCCACGGTTGATTTACCTACTCCAAATTGATTCCCCACTGACTGGTAACTGTCTGGCATTGCAAGCTTCCAAATAGCGATCGCCACTCGCCTCTCCACTGTCAGAGCAGCTCTCATTTTTGTGTTGCTGAACTGCAGGGCTGGGGAAAGCCCTGCACAAAGGTCCTGGAAAGTGGCCTTCCACATTTGAAAGTTCTGCATTCACTGCTCATCATCCCATACCTGCAAAATGATGTGGTCACACCAGTCAATGTTTGTTTCATGGGACCAGAACTGGCGCTCAACAGTGCAGCTGCTCTGTGACTGCCAGCAGCAACTGTGAATTGCTTTTTTTTCAATGGCTTGCAGCAGGGTTGCTTGAAGGACATTGCTATGTTCCGCATGGCAGACCCTACTTTGGCTCTGGAAATACTGCAGGAGAAGGTGTGAGGTGTTTGAGATGTTCACACCAAGAGTGCACAACTGAGCAGGCTCCATGCTTCTGGGGTTATGGTGTACGCACGGCGGTTTTAAGGTGTGAAAACCACTGGGTTGTTTGCCATTTATATGAAGGAGGGAGCACAGTGCATCATGGGATGCCAACGCAATGTTCCCATTCGCCCCTGTGACAATATTTTGGTCCCATGAGGCATTGCACAAGCTTCCCAAAACACACTGTGGCAAGTTGCACTTTGGGATAGCTACCCACAATGCACTGCTTTGTGCATCGATGCAGGCACTGCTAGTGAGGACACACTCCATGGAGATAATGAGTACGGTGTGGCCACGTACAATTGACTTAATTAATTCAGAGGCTGGAGGTCGAATTAGATAAAGTCGACTTAATTTTGTAGTGTAGACAAGCCCTTAGAAAATGATAAATAGCATTTCTTGTGTCAGTCTGCTTTCTTTTCCGAAGAACGGCTTTGTGAGAACTCTAGTTTCCAGGGCAGTTTAATTGGTAGGAGTTTGTTTATTTTCCCTCTATACCGTCTAAAAATTAAGATACTGTATTTTATCTCCAGTTTAGAGTGATTCTTTTTAAACAGAATAAAAAAATTAGAGTGGGTGATGCTTGGAAAAAGTATTTGCTTCCCAGAGAGTCCTTTTTAAAGCTTATGGATAGTCAAGAGCAGCAAACACCCAAATCTGCATTTAAATAGACTTGTGATGCATGACAGCTTTTATCCATTTTCCTCAGTGAAAGGTTTACTGTTAGTTTGAGTTCATCATATTCAACTTAAATCATCTGGTTTCATGCTGGAGTGTTAGCACTGGGTACCCATGAAGAATGCTGATTTCGGTGCTCTAGCTGGTTAGGCACTCACTCGTTACATTGTGCTAACGCAGAATGGAAAGAGCAGAGAAAGCAGAACAAAATCACAAATGTTCTAAAAGCCATGAGAGAACCTCCTCTAAGAAACAGAAATTAGAATCAAACTGTGTTCTCAATTCCACTTTTAAGCAAGGTGAGCCTGAGCAAAAAATAGACTGTAGGCTTTACTGCTGAGCTAGCCAGCCAGCTTAGTATATAAAGCTTCAAGCCAGAATGGCATTTTCCCCAGCTATTCGTCACCATTTATGCCTTCAGGTGGTTGTTTAGAGTTACACCAGTAACTCCTGGGACTCTTGAGTGCTGCCTTCATAATGTTACTGAGGCCCAGAATCACAAAACATGCTTAAGTGCTTTCTTAACCTGGGGCCTGAGACAAGTAGATTCAGCTGTATATTTCCAAACAGTGCTTCTGTTTGGGACCCTTGCATAAATGTGGAGTTTTTTTAATACTCCATTTGGACTGCCTAGTTGGGGAAAACAAGAGGCCAATACTCCATGGTCCCAAAATGTCTCAAAAAAAAAAACAAAACAAAACAAAACAAAGAATGCTACATTTTTTTAAGCTGCAGCTTTCCAGCCCTACCAGGCCAGCACAGATAATATCTGCTTCTACTACCAAGTTCATTACCACACATTTTGGAAAGGCAAACAGGATAATTTTGTACTTGACCCCTAACAATATTAAATGAAAAAAAAAATGATAAGGTGAAAGATAGGCATTTTTCCTTGAGGAAGAAGTTTCTCTGATTAAACTGATTGACTTGATCCTAGAATGGGAGGAATCGCACTGTTGCATGGAGACTAGGAGCAGCACAATCCATACTAAAACTTTAGATATTGTTCTTTTAAAAGAGGAGAGTTTGTGTTTAAAAGTGGAAGGAAAAAATGAAGGCTGCTGGGAAACAAGTGTGAGCGAAGACCATCGGAGTCCAGAGTTCTCTGCAGGCTTAAAGGAGAGAGATGGGGCTGATCAGCAACACTTCCTGGGCTGCTGAGGATTGTCAACAATAGAATAACTTTCTGGGGATTTTATTTATTTATTATAAAATAAGTGCAGAGAAAAATCTGAGAAAATAAATCTGAAGGCTCCTTCATGCTAACTTCTGTGTGCCTGGTATGGGTGAGAAAGACAGGAGACTGAAAGTTGACAGACAAAAAGACATAATGTAATGAGAATAAAATTCTCATATTCCTCGGTCTTAATCATGCAGCTCAAACAGAAGGAAAGAGCTAAATGTGATTTTTTTTAAAATAAAGTATTTCTGAGTAAAAAGAAACCATGCTATGTATGACCAAACTAAGATGAACTTTAAGGATAAAACATGAATGGACAAGGGAAAGATGTGCACATCTGTCAGGCAGAAGGCCTGAGATGGGGGACAGCTTCAGGGAGAAGGAGCCAACTTGGGGGGGAAGGGAGGAGACTAAGCTGAGGAGGTCTGTGACACCCCAGAAGAAAGGCTGTAAGAATTGTGATACTCTGGAACAAGGGCTAGACAAGACCATGAGGTGCACTGAGACTGCTTGAGTTACTTTGTTTTGTTTTGAATTTTGCGTTTTAATTTAGAAAAGAAAAGCCCTGAACAAACAAACGGAAACACTGCAGTTGTTTGGAACACAATTTCACCTCTGCAGCTGGTGAATCAATCCAGTGGGCCTGGACCACTATCAATCTGCACCAAGGTTCTCAAAAGAGAGACACCTCTTTTGCTTTGCATAAGAGGCGGCATTGTTACCACCAGCTTCTTATGGCAAGTGACTGGGCTATGTAAAGAGACAGAAACTTTGTGCTTTCTTCCCATAACTTGCCAGGCCTACACAAAGTGGAAGAAATGAGCTTGTCAGCTGCTCCCAGCTGAACCACTACTACAGGGCAATAACCACAGAACTCTGTGAACACAAAGCTGCTCATTAATTCACTGCTCCTAAGCCTGCATTTGCTCAGACATCACTTCCTCCATAGTCCTTGGGTTCAGGCCCATTAGAAGAGCAGTGAGGGAAGTATACATTGGCTCTTCACTTCCCTTCACTTCAAGGTTAATAATATAGCACCTTTCACCAGTGTTAAATCTACCTAAGAAAAGGGTTGGGTGTAAAGGAAACTCCCAAGAGGGTTACTTAGGGTATGTCTACACTATGGGATTACTCCGAATTTACAGAATTTGATTTTGGGCAACAGATTGTATAAAATCGAGTGCATGCGGCCACACTAAGCACATTAATTTGGCATTGTGCATCCATGTACCGAAGCTAACGTCGACTTCCGGAGCATTGCACTGTGGGTAGCTATGCCATAGCTATCCCATAGTTTCCGCAGTCTCCCACGCCCATTGGAATTCTGGGTTGAGATCCCAATGCCTGATGGGGCAAAAAACATTGTCGCTGGTGGTTCTGGGTACAGCCTCACCCATCCCTCCGTGAAAGCAATGGCAGACAACCGTTTTGCGCCTTTTTTCCTGGGTGAACTGTGCAGATGCCATACCATAGCATGGAGCCCGCTCAGCTCAAGACAGCAGTCATGAACACTGTAAACACCTCGCGCATTATCGTGCAGTTTATGCTCAACCAGGACCTGAAAAACCAGGCAAGGAGGAGGCTGCGACTGCAGCGCGGCAACGAGAGTGATGAGGACATGGACACAGAATTCTCTCAAACCGTGGGCCCCGGCGCTTTGGAGATCATGCTGTTAATGGGGCAGGTTCTAGCCGTGGAACGCCGATTTTGGGCCCAGGAAACAAGCACAGACTGGTGGGATCGCATAGTGTTGCAGGTGTGGGACGATTCCCAAGGGCTGCGAAACTTTCACATGCATAAGGTCATTTTCATGGAACTTTGTGGCTTGCTTTCCCCTGCCCTAAAGCGCCAGAATACCAAGATGAAAGCAGCCCTCACAGTTGAGAAGCGAGTAGCAATAGCTCTGTGGAAGCTTGCAACGCCAGACAGCGACCGGTCAGTCTGGACTCAATTTGGAGTGGGCAAATCTACTGTGGGGGCTGCTGTGATGCAAGTAGCCAAAACAATCACTGAGCTGCTGCTACCAAAGGTAGTGACTCTGGGAAAAGTGCAGGTCATAGTGGATGGCTTTTCTGCACTAGGATTCCCTAACTGTGGTGGGGCCATTGATGGAACCCATATCCCTATCTTGGCACCGAAGCACCAGGGCAGCCAGTACATAAACCGCAAGGGGTACTTTTCAATGGTGCTGCTAGCACTGGTGGATCACAAGGGACGTTTCACCAACATCAACGTGGGATGGCCAGGAAGGGTTCATGACGCTCGCGTCTTCAGGAACACTACTCTGTTTAAATGGCTGCAGCAAGGGATTTACCTCCCAGACCAGAAAAGAACTGTTGAGGATGTTGAAATGACTATAGTTATCCTTGGGGACCCAGCCTACCCCTTAATGCCATGGATCATGAAGCCATACACAGGCAGCCTAGACAGTAGTCAGGAGCTGTTCAACTACAGGCTGAGCAAGTGCAGAATGGTGGTAGAATGTGTATTTGGACGTTTAAAGGGTCGCTGGCGCACATTACTGACTCGCTCAGACCTCAGCCAAACCAATATTCCCATTGTTATTGCTGCTTGCTGTGTGCTCCACGATCTCTGTGAGAGTAAGGGGGAGACCTTTATGGTGGGGTGGGAGGCTGAGGCAAATTGCCTGGCCGCTGATTACGCGCAGCCAGACACCAGGGCAATTAGAAGAGCACACCAGGAAGCGCTGCGCATCAGAGAAACTTTAAAAACCAGTTTCATGAGTGACCAGACTATGGTGTGAAAGTTCTGTTTGTTTCTCCTTGATGAAAACCCGCCCCCTTGATTGACTCGTTCTCTGTAAGCAACCCACCCTCTCCCTTTGATCACAGCTTGCTTGCAGAGGAAATAAAGTCATTATCGTTTAAAAATCATGTATTCTTTATTAATTGATTATAAAAAGAGGGAGAGAACTCACAAGGTAGCCTGGGTGGGGTTTTGGAGGAGGATAGGAGGGAAGGAAAAGGCCACTAAAAAAGTTCAATATAATGACAGCCTTTTGGTTGGGATGTCCACTGGGGTGGAGTGGGAGGGTGCATGGAGCCACCACCCCCCCCGCGTTCTTACACGTCTGGGTGAGGGGGCTATAGAACATGGTGAGGGGAAAGGGCAGTTATTCAAGGGCTGCAGCGGCACTCTGTGATCCTGCTGCCGTTCCTGAAGCTCCACCAGACGCCAGAGCATGTCCGTTTGCTCACACAGCAGCAGCAGCGTTGCATCCCACCACCTCTTATCTCGAGCATCTCTCCTCACGTTGGTCCCTTCTGTCCTCACGTTCACTGGCATCTTTCCTGTACTTTGATACCCCGTCCTTCCACTTATTCTGATGAGCTCTTTCATTGTGGGTCAATTCCATGATTTCAGAGAACATTTTGTCTCGCGTCCTTTTTTTCTGCCACCTGATCTGAGATAGCCTTCGGGATGGAGGAGGGAGGCTTGAAAAATTTGCAGCTGTGGGAGGGAGGGAAAAAAAGGAAAGAAGTATTTTACAAGATATATTTTACAGAACAATGGTTACACTCTTTCACGGTGAACAACACTATTCACATTACATAGCACATGTGATTTCAGTACAAGGTCGCATTTTGCATCTTAACATTGAGTGCCTGCGGCTTTGGTGTTAGAGATCACAGATGCAGGTCCAGGCAACAGAATTCAGCTTGCATGCAGCCATGGTAAGCCATTGTCTTTCGGCTTCTGCAGCCTTCAGAAAAGCAGCGCCCTCCTTTCCCACATACCAAGCAAAGCACTGTTGAGTGCTGCGGTTTTCCTGTTAACGTGCAGCAGCAGAAACTAAACAACCCCCCCGTCCAATTCTCTGAGATGATCGCTTTATCCCTTCCCTCCCTCCCACGTGGCTGGTATCAGGGAAGATCCCTGCTAGCCAAACACGAAAAGCTCAGCACCAAACCCCCCCCCCCCCCCCCCGTTTGGCTAACTGCAGGGATGGATTTCTTTTCAGCCACAGGCAAATAGCCCAGTAGGAATGGCCACCTCTGTCCCCTTAATTAAATTCCCGTATTTCAACCAGGTTACCATGAACGATATCACTCTCCTTAGGATAACACAGCAAGATAAAGAACGGATGTTGCTTGAATGCCAGCAAACACCGGGACCATACGCTGCCAAGCTTTGTCATGCAATGATACCAGATTACTTGCTACTAGCATGACGTGATCAAGTGTCCTACCATGGAGGACGGAATAAGGCTGCACTGCCCAGAAACCTTCTAGAAAGACTTTTGGAGTACCTCCAGGAGAGCTTCATGGAGATGTCCCTGGAGGATTTCTGCTCCATCCCCAGACACGTTAACAGACTTTTCCAGTAGCTGTACTGGCCGCAAATGCATCCCAAGCCCTCAGGGCAAATTAATCATTAAAAAAAGCTTGCTTCTAAACCATGTTTTATATTTACAAAGGTAACTCACCAGAGGTCCCTTCCATGGCTTCATGGTCTGAGATAATGCCCTGGGAGGGTTGGGAGGGTATTTCAGTCAGGCTGAGAAAAAGATCCTGGCTGTTGGGGAGAACGGAGTGCTCTGTGCTCTCCGCAATCTCGTCCTCCTCCTCCTCCTCTTCCCCATCCGCAGAATCCTCAGGCATAGCTGAGATTATCCCCTCCTCAGAATCCACGGTCAGGGGTGGGCTAGTGAAGGCAGCCCCCCCTAGAATTGCATGCAGCTCAGCATAGAAGCGGCATGTCTGAGGCTCTGCCCCAGACCTTCCGTTTGCTTCTTTGGTTTTCTGGTAGGCTTGTCTGAATGCCTTAACTTTCACGCGGCATGTAGTGAGTCCCTATTGTGGCCTCTCTCCATCATGCCCTTGGAGATTTTTTCAAATGTTTTGGCATTTCGTCTTTTGGAACGTAGTTCTGCTAGCACGGAATCCTCTCCCCATATAGCGATCAGATCCAGTACCTCCCGTACAGTCCATGCTGGTGCTCATTTTCGATTCTTGGACTGCATGGTTACCTGTGCTGATGAGCTCTGCATGGTCACCTGTGCTCTCCACGCGGTGCAAACAGGACATAAAATTCAAAAGTTTGCAGGGCTTTTCCTATCTATCTGGCCAGTGCATCTGAGTTCAGATTGCTGTCCAGAACGGTCACAATGGTGCACTGTGGGATAGCTCCCGGAGGCCAATATCGTCGAATTGTGGCCACACTAACCCTAATTCAAAATGGCAATATCGATTTGGGCACTACTCCCCTCGTCAGGGAGGAGTACAGAAATCGATTTTAAGAGCCCTTTATGTCAAAGTAAATAGCTTCGTTGTGTGGACGGGTGCAGGGTTAATTCGATTTAACGCTGCTAAATTTGAACTAAACTCATAGTGTAGACCAGGCCTCTGATTATAAACTCCTTGGGGCAGGGAGTCTCTTTGTTCTCTGTTTGTACAGAGCCTAGCGCAATGGAGTTCCACTCTATAACTGGCGTCCCTAAGCATCATTTCAATACAAACAGTATTCTGCTACCAGTAAGCAGGAATGTTTCATGTATAAAATTCCTCATGATATTGCCAAATCTGGCAAATCTCATTATTTAACTTTTTTGTTAAATTTCCAGCTTCTGGAGTCATGTTATTTCATGAGAATCTCAACTTTAATTAAAAATAAAGTTTCTAGCCTTCATGGTTCTGGGAAAACAATCTAAAAAATGTGACCTTAGTGAACCATAAATGTCAACGGAACATGGCTGGCTAGGGTACATCCAGACCTATTTAATAGACTTAGGGTATGTCTACACTACGAAATTAGGTTGAATTTATAGAAGCCGGTTTTATAGATATCGGTTTTATACAGTTGATTGTGCGTGTCCCCACATAAAATGCTCTAAGTGCATTAAGTCGGTGGACCGCGTCCACAGTACCGAGGCTAGCGTCGACTTCCAGAGCGTTGCACTGTGGATAGCTATCCCACAGTTCCCGCAGTCTCCGCCGCCCATTAGAATTCTGGGTTGAGATCCCAATGCCTGATCATGCAAAACAGTGTCACAGGGAGTTCTGGGTACATGTCGTCAGGCCCATCCCCCTCCGTCAGAGCAACGGCAGACAAGCGATTCATTTTTACTTGAGTTACCTGTGCAGACAACATACCACGGCAAGCATGGAGCCCGCTCAGCTCAGCTCAGCTCACCGTCACCATATATCATCTGGGTGCCGGCAGACGTGGTACTGCATTGCTACACAGCAGCAGTTAATTGCCTTTTGGCAGTAGACGGTGCAACATGACTGGTACCCATCATTGGCTATCTGGGTGCTGGCAGATGTGGGACTGCATTGCTAAATAGCAGCAGCTCCTTGCCTTTTGGCAGTGGATGGTGTATTACGATTGGTATCCGTCGTCATCTTACTCCTCAGTGAGTTCAGTCAGAGGCACCTGGGCAGACATGTTTTGTCTCCTGGCCTATTGAACCATCTGCTGCCAGCTTAAGATGTAAAAAATAGATGGACCAGATTTGTTCTGTATTCATTTGCTTCCCCCTCCCTCCGTGAAATCAACGGCCTGCTAAACCCAGGGTTTTGAGTTAAATCTTTGGGGGGGCCATTCTGTGTGACAGTTGTTTGTGTTTCTCCCTGATGCACAGCCACCTTTGTTGACTTTAATTCCCTGTACCTGTATACCATGTCGTCAGTCGCCCCTCCCTCCCTCTGTCAGACAATAGTTTCACGCCTTTTTTCAGACCAGACGCCATAGCATTGGGATCATGGAGCCCGCTCAGATCACCGCGGCAATTATGAGCACTATGAACACCACGCGCATTGTCCGGAAGTATATGCAGAGCCAGAACATGCCAAAGCAAAACAAGGCGAGGAGGTGATTGCAGCACGGCGACGAGAATGGTGAGGAAATTGACATGGACATAGACCTCTCACAAAGTATGGGCCCCAGCAATGTGCAAATCATGGTGTTACTGGGGCAGGTTCATATTCTGGGCCCAGGAAATAAGCACAGACTGGTGGGACTGCATCGTGCTGCAGGCGTGGGACGATTCCCAGTGGCTGCAAAACTTTCGCATGCGTAAGGGCACTTTCATGGAACTTTGGGACTTGCTTTCACCTGCCCTGAAGCGCCAGAATAGCAGGATGAGAGCAGCCCTCACAGTTGAGAAGCGAGTGGCGATAGCCCTGTGGAAGCTTGCAATGCCAGACAGCTACCGGTCAGTCAGGAATCAATTTGGAGTGGGCAAACCTACTGTGGGGGCTGCTGTGATCCAAGTTGCCAGGGTAATCAAAGACCTCGTGATATCAAGGGTAGTGACTCTGGGAAACGTGCAGGTCATAGTGGATGGCTTTGCTGCAATGGGATTCCCAAACTGTGGTGGGGCGATAGACAGAACCCATATCCCTATCTTGGCACCGGAGCACCAAGCCACCGAGTACATAAACAGCAAGGGGTACTTTTCAATGCTGCTGCAAGCCCTGGTGGATAACAAGGGACGTTTCATCAACATCAACGGGGGATGGCCGGGAAAGATACATGATGCTCGCATCTTCAGGCACTCTGGTCTGTTTCGAAAGCTGGAGGAAGGGACTTTCTTCCCGGACCAGAAAATAACTGTTGGGGATGTTGAAATGCCTATCGTTATCCTTGGGGACGCAGCCTACCCCTTAATGCCATGGCTCATGAAGCCGTACACGGGCAGCCTGGACAGGAGTCAGGACCTGTTCAACTATAGTCTGAGCAAGTGCCGAATGGTGGTGGAATTTGCATTTGGACATTTAAAAGCACGCTGGCGCAGCTTACTGACTCGGATAGACCTCAGCGAAACCAATATCCCCATTGTTATTGCTGCTTGCTGTGCGCTCCACAATATCTGTAAGAGTAAGGGGAAGACATTTATGGCGGGGTGGGAGGTTGAGGCAAATCGCCTGGCCGCTGATTACGCGCAGCCAGACACTAGGGTGGTTAGAAAAGTACTGCAGGGCACGGTGCGCATCAGAGAAGCTTTGAAAACCAGTTTTGTGACTGGCCAGACTACGGTGTGAAACTTCTGCTTCTTTCTCCTTGATGAACCCTCTGCCCCCCCCTCTCCCTCGGTTCACTCTACTTCCCTGTAAACCAACCACCCACTCTCCCCTCCCCTCTTCGAGCACCACTTGCAGAGGCAATAAAGTCATTGTTACTTCTCATTCATGCATTCTTTATTAATTCATCACACAACTAGGGGGATAATTGCCAAGGTAGCCTGGGATGGGTGGGAGTGAAGGGAAGGAAAAGGACACACTGCAGTTTAAAACTTTAAAACTTTAACACTTATTGAAGGCCAGCCTTCCGATGCTCGGGCAATCATCTGGGGTGGAGTGACTGGGTGGCCGGAGGCCCCCGCACCGTGTTCTTGGGCGTCTGGGTGAGGAGGCAATGGGACTTGGGGAGGAGGGCTGTTGGTTACACAGGGGCTGTAGCAGCGGTCTCTGCTCCTGCTGCCTTTCCTGCAGCTCTACCATATACTGGAGCATATCAGTTTGATGCTCCAGCAGCCGGAGCATCGACTCTTGCCTTCTGTCAGCAAGCTGATGCCACCTATCCTCTTCAACCCGCCACTTGCTCTGTTCATCCCGCGATTCAGCCCGCCACCTCTCCTCTCATTCATATTGTGTTTTTTTGCACTATGACATTGACTGCCTCCACGCATTCTACTGTGTTCTTTCAGCGTGGGAGGACATCTGGAGCTTCGTGAACATATCATCCCGAATCCACCGTTTTCTCCTTCTAATCTTCGCTAGCGTCTGTGAAGGAGAAACATTTGCAGCTGGTGGAGGAGAAGGGAGAGGTGGTTAAAAAAGACACATTTTAGAGAACAATGGGTACACTCTTTCACGTTAAATTTTGCTGTTCACATTACACAGCACATGTGCTTTCGTTACAAGGTCGCATTTTTCCTCTTATATTGAGGGCCTGCTGGTTTGGTGTGAGAGATCACTCACGCAGTGCCAGGGAACAGAATTTGGCTTGCAGGCAGCCATGGTAAGCCACAGTCTTTTGGCTTTTTTAACCTTCATAACATGTGGGAATGGTTTCAAACAGCAGCACCCTCATTTCCCACACCAAGGACCCATTGAGTTAGCCATTTAAAATGGGTTTGCAATGTAAAAGGAGAGGCTGGGGTTTCCGGGTTAACATGCAGCACAAACCCAACTACCCGCCCACACACACACACCCAATTCTCTGGGATGATCACTTCACCCCTCCCCCCCCACCGCGTGGCTAACAGCGGGGAACATTTCTGTTCAGCCGAGCAAGAACGGGCACCTCTGAATGTCCCCTTAATAAAATCACCCCATTTCAACCAGGTGACCATGAATGATATCACTCTCCTGAGGATAACAAAGAGAGATAAGGAATGGATGTTGTCTGCATGCCAGCAAACACTGGGACCATACGCTGCCATGCTTTGTCATGCAATGATTCCAGACTACGTGCTACTGGCCTGGCGTGGTAAAGTGTCCTACCATGGCGGACAGGATAAGACAGCCCTCCCCAGAAACCTTTTGCAAAGGCTTTGAAACCTTTTGCAAAGGCTTTGGGAGTACATGAAGGAGAGCTTTCTGGAGACGTCCCTGGAGGATTTCCACTCCATCCCCATACACGTTAACAGACTTTTCCAGTAGCTGTACTGGCCGTGATTGCCAGGGCAAATTAATCATTAAACACGCTTGTTTTTAAACCATGTGTAATATTTACAAAGGTACACTCACCAGAGGTCCCTTGTGTGCCCTCAGGGTCTGGGAGCATGCCTTGGGTAAGTTCGGGGGTTATTGGTTCCAGGTCCAGGGTGATAAACATATCCTGCCTGTTGGGGAAACCGGTTTCTCCGCTTCCTTGCTGTGAGCTATCTTCAACATCATCATCATCTTCCGCGTACCCCGAACCCGCTTCCCGGTTGCGTGTTTCTCCATTGACAGACTCAAAGCACACGGTTGGGGTAGTGGTGGCTGCACCACCTAGAATGGCATGCAGCTCCGCGTAGAAGCGGCATGTTTGCGGCTCTGCCCAAGACCTTCCGTTTGCCTCTCTGGCTTTGTGGTAGGCTTGCCTTAGCTCCTTAATTTTCAAGCGGCACTGATGTGTGTCCCTATTATGGCCTCTATCCTTCATGGCCTTTGAGACTTTTTCTAATATTTTGCCATTTCGTTTACTGCTACGGAGCTCAGCTAGCACTGATTCGTCTCCCCATATGGCGAGCAGATCCCGTACCTCCCATTCTGTCCATGCTGGAGCTCTTTTGCGATCCTGGGACTCCATCATGGTTACCTGTGCTGATGAGCTCTGTGTGGTCACCTATGATCTCCACGCTGAGCAAATAGGAAATGAAATTCAAAAGTTCGCGGGGCTTTTCCTGCCTACCTGGTCTGTGCATCTGAGTTGAGAGTGCTGTCCAGAGCGGTCACAATGAAGCACTGTGGGATAGCTCCCGGAGGCCAATAACGTCGAATTCCGTCCACACTACCACAAATCCAACCCGCAAAGGCCGATTTTAGCACTAATCCCCTCGTCGGAGGTGGAGTAAAGAAACCAGTTTAAAGGACCCTTTAAGTTGAAAAAAAAGGGCTTCATCATGTGGACGTGTCCAGGCTTAATTCGATTTAACGCTGCTAAAGTCGACCTAAACTCGTAGTGTAGACCAGGCCTTAGACATGAGTGTATGTGGACTAGCAATTTCAAGGTCATTTTCAAGCAAAGTACTACATTTCCTCCCTTTATTACAAAGCTGCTGGAGTACTTCATCTGCAAATTCTGAATTACAATTACTTTACTAATGGGGAATGCTTCAGTTAAAAGCACCATTTCCCCCTCTTAGGCTGGGAGAATATTACAAATCAGCAGTTTTAGAAAGAATTCAGCAAGGTAGATACTGTACTACAGTTTGGGAGCTTGTTTTCTTCTCTGAGGGTACGTGTTCACTAGCAAGATTAAAACGCTGCCGCGACAGCGCTTTAACGTGGCTTTGTAGTTGCAGCACCAGCGCTGGGAGAGAGCGCTGTTAAAAAAAACAAAAAAAAACCCACCTTCACGAGGGGAGTAGCTTCCAGCGCTGGTGCACTGTCTACACTGGCACTTTATAGCGCTGAAACTTGCAGTGCTCAGGAGGGTATTTTTTTTACACCCCTGAGTGAGAAAGTTTCAGTGCTGTAAAGTGGCAGTGTAGACAAGGCCTGAGTCTAATGAGTTAGTAACAACCTGTGTCTCTCAGGTTTAATCAAAATAATTTGATTTCTACTAGAGCAAACATCAGTTTGCTTGTATCTCGCTTCCATTCTATTTCATTAGCCATAATACATTTTCAGAACCTTCACATATAAAAACAAATCTAGCTCGATGGAAGTAGTTACTGTTCTAGTATCTAGGATTAGAACTGACAGTGTTTTCATCCAGAGCAGCTCGGAGTAGGCATATATAGGCTAGACTGTCAGCTGGTGTAAATCAGCACAACTCCCTTGATTTTAGTGCATCTATGCTAATTTACACAAGTTAAGGATGTACCAATGAATGTAGCTGAACAAACAATTCCATAGTAAATTGTTGGTGAACTTCAAAAAATGTGGAGATTTGTTGAAGCTAATTCCCATCACCAAAGTTGAGATGCTTATGCACATTTCCAAGAATGTTCTACTACTAAATCACCTGTGCAATCCAGAGAAATGAATTTTAAGTGAAATCAATTTAACAGCGCTTTAAGTTATATGCACCATTCATACCCTAGGGTTTTCATCTCAAGATGAAGAATCCAACCAGGCTCCAGCACCCTGGATTCCAATAGACAACTCCAAAACAGCACTAGCCAGGCTTCAGTGAAGGGGAGTGGACATCTATTATTCGCAGCCCACAACAGAAAGAAGCGGGACTCGTCATGGCTGTGTGCATTGTAACTTAAGTTCTACTGTAATTGTAAAACACCTCGGAAATGGAGGTTGTTCATAACTCTGAAATGTTCATAACTCTGAACAAAATGTTATTGTTGTTCTTTCAAAAGTTTACAACTGAATGTTGACTTAATACAGCTTTGAAACTTTACTATGCAGAAGAAAAATGCTGCTTTTAACCATCTTAATTTAAATGAGACAAGCACAGAAACGGTTTCCTTAGCTTGTCAAATCTTTCTTTTAAGCTTTCCCTTTATTTTTCAGTAGTTTACATTTAACACACTACTGTGCTGTATTTCCTTTTTGTTTTTTGTTGTTTTTTTGGGGGGGATAGAGGGAGGCGAGATCTCTGCTGCTGCCTGATTGCATACTTCTGGTTCCAAATGAGATCTGTGGTTGACTGGTCAGTTTGTAATTCTGGTGTTTGTAACTCTGAGTTTCTACTGTAAGGACTGTTGCAATCCTGCACTGAAAATGTTGATCCCTTTGAATTATCCAAGCTTTCTAGATTATAAGGACCTGTCAGGCTCTAGGCGGTCAGGCCCAGTGATTGGAGTCAGCCATAGAGTCCGGACTGGGCAAAGGGCAGCATTGAAACTGAGCTCCAGGGACGGAACTGAGCTCAGAGTCCACAAACAAGCCAAATCAGGGTCAAAGGCTGCAGGCCAAAAGTCAAAGCCACATTGGAGTCAGTCCAGAGGTTTGGGGTTCAGGGCTGGAGCAGGTGTGTAACACAGCTGAAGGAAGATCAGAGAAGGGCATGGACCAGGATAAAGTGGGCCGGAAGCCTAGGGAGTCTAACACTACAAGACAGCAGGAGGGTTCCTGGCTGACTAATACTGCTTCACAGACAACTCACTTGCCACTCTAACAGAGTCAGTGAAATACTGGTGCCTGGCTGTCATCTAACCTAGGCCTGGGATAGGCTGCTGCAGCATGCCAGAGTGCTGACTTAGGGTTACCATACTTCCGGATTTTCCCGGACATGTCCGGCTTTTTGATCCTCAAAACCCTGTCCGGGGGGAATTGCCAAAAAGTTGGACATGTCCAGGAAAATAGGGAGGGAGGGAGGGCTCGTGGGGCTTGGGTCCGGGCTGGAGCCGCTGGGGCCGGAGCTGGAGCCGCTGGAGCCAGCGGGTGCTTGGCTGCCGGCCGGCGCCGCTCGCTCTGCCAGGGCCAGGGCTGGGCCAAAGCTGCTCGGCCGGAACCGGGGCCCAAGCCGAGCCGGCCGGAGCCGCTGGGAGTGGGGCTGCTTGGCCGCCGGCCGGCACCGCTCGCCCAGGGCCTGGGCCAGTGCGCTCGTCCGGAACCGGGGCCAGTGCCCCAGGGCCTGAGCCGAGGCGGGCCGGAGACGCTGGGACCAGAGCCTCTTGGCTGGGGCTGGCCGCCGGAGGGAGCCGCTCGGCTGAGGGGCGCCCCCCCAATGTAGATAAATCTGTGATAATTTTCATATGACTTTACATTGTGCCTCTTCATATAACCTTGTGGTGGGTCTACCCACGTGTGACCTCTGTTTTCATGGAACTTTGTATCAAAGCCTCATTTAGAAACTTTGCATTGCCCTTGGTGTTAGCCAAATGGGCTCGTTTCCCCCTGGAGCTGCCCAATTACCCCAAGGAGGCACGGGAGTCTAGAAGACGGCTTCAAGTTCTTTATTGATCAGTCAGCTGAGCGGGTGTCCCCCTCGACTCATGCCAGAGGGAGGAGCACACCTTACAAGCGTAGAGCAAGCCTTTTTATACCCATTAACAAATGACTTAACGTGCATACATTCTGCTGACCAAAGGAATTTTTAAATTCCTTTTTAGGGGTAAATAGAATACATCTGTTGGGGCTGTAAATAGGATACATTTGTTGAGCCTTTTTGATTGATTGTCGTGCTATATGTTCATATATGGGAAAGGGAGTTTATAGCCATGGGGAACAGCTGGGATAATAGGCGAGTATATGGCCTTTGTTCTAACATTGGTATAATATTATAGCCCCTAAGAATAGAATAAGATAGAAGAAAAATTTCTTTTTGCTAGCAGTAGAACAAGAGCTCTCTCCCCCCACACTCTTAATCAATTGCCCTATTGAATGAATGAGGTGTGAATGAGCAAGGCATGGAAGGCAGCACCTCCAGACAGCCTCAACTGTTGGAGAGAGGCTGGGAGCCAGACCCAAGGACAATAAAACGTGTCAAGTGGGCTCATTAAAGACAAGCAGACATACTGACGGCCTCGGGGGTTAGAAGCAAGCACCTTCTTTTGGAAACACCCTCTTTGCAGCATTGGGACAACACTCAAAAGAAAGCAGCACAAAGGACCAATGGACACAGACACAGAGTTTGAATCTGGTATAGATTTGCATAAGAGGAAAGCTGCTATAAAAGTGAGGTGTCTTGCAGAGGACCCCGGGTCTCGTCTTGTCAACATGGGAGCATCGATCCGGATCGGCAGAAGCCCGGCTCCACCCCCTCCCCCATCTAACTCACCTGGCCAGTGAAGTTAAGGGGAGCAACTAATTGGTAACAACAAGACGGAGTGTGTTTGTGTGTGTGTGTGAGTGTAAGTGTAATATATTATATGCATATAATACAGTGTTAATGAATACATGTATTACTAATAAATGTGGCGTTTTGTCTTATTCCCCCTGAAAAGATCCTGTGCAGGACTTTAAGTACAACACCAAGCCCAGCCCCAGGCCCAGCTTACCCGCTGCCTGCCTGATTCAGGCTTCCCACGAATCAAATGTTCGTGGGAAGCAGGGGAGGGGGAGGAGCAGGGGGGTGAAGCGTTCAGGGGAGGGGGCAGAGTTAGGGCGGGGACTTTGGGGAAGGGGCGGAGATGGGGCTGGGGCAGGGTTGGGGGCGGAGGCGGGGCCCCGTGGAGTGTCCTCTTTTTGGACACTTAAAATATGGTAACCCTAGCTGACTCAATGCAGGCTCTGCATACAGGGTATCAGTACAGCTGGGTTGCTGCAGCATGTGTGAGTGATGAATCACTGAGAGCAATGTTGGAGGGGTAAATCCTGGCAGCTGAGTAGAGTAGCTCTGGTCTGGTTTAAGGGATTGCTCAGTGGGAGAGGAAAGAAACAGGGACTAATTTCTCCATCAACTCTTTCCCCTATTCCCAAGTTTAAATGAGGGGCAACAATCCATAGTCAAGCTCTGTTTTGCCAGGAATAGGGGAAAGGGTTAATTGCAATCCAGATATCTTTTGCCACTGCCTGCTAGTCCAGCTGAATTTTGTGTTCAGCTCAGAGCTGGTAGCATGTGACTAGAAGAGCAATTCAGGCCTGGGATTTGAGGGATGGTCCTGAAACTCCTCTCTGACAAACACATGGGACTCTAAGGAGATGCCCAAATGATAATGGAGAACAAACACTGTTCAACAAGATCCTCAAATTAGTGGTTCTTACTTAGAGTCCTAGCTGAGGACCTATAAGGGGGTAACTCCTCAATCTTTCCCTGCCCCCTCAGGCACAATCTCCCCCACCTCTACTACACAGAGAGCCAGCAGAGAAGGAAAAACTAATCCTAGGTGTTCCAGGTTATTTTCCAGTTCTACACTGACTCATCATAATGGTTAGCATTAACCATGAGCAAGCAAGCAGCTGCTAAGAACCTCTTTTGAAAGCCTTGCTTCCCCTGCAAGCTCTGTGATCTTTAGCAAATTGCTTAACTTTGCCCATATGTTAAAAATAACCTCCCCAGTGGTGCTTTCTGATAGTTACAGCCTACTCCAGGACACTTAGAAATATAACCTATGAGCTTTAGACTGACTAAACTCCAGCAACGGTAATAATACTTAACACTTTTCTACAGGACATTTTTCCTATCTTCAAAAGCTTTTTATATTCATAAATTAATCAAAAAGAGTCCTGCACCATTCTGTGCCCTACATGGCTGCCTCATAGTTCTCTTTGTTAGGCATTTCTTTTCCATGATCAAATTTGCTTAAGAAATAGAAGGAGATAATTCATACACAGGAGGACAGAGTCCTACTGCAGTGCCCTAACCCAGATGATTAGTTCACTGGAGGTAGGGGCTGCAAGCAATGATGGGAAAGCTGATACTAATAAATGTAAATTCCTACAGTGAGGGAATGTAACAGGGTCTCCCCAAACCCAGCATGAGATACTGTCTCTGCCTTAGTTTCTCCATTTTTATATGAGCCAGCAGATCAACTCCCTGGCCAGCTGTGCCAACAAAACTTCCACTAGTACAGTGTTTCCTTCCCTTTTTTCTAGTGTTGCTTTATGGTTCAAACACAGTTCAACACAAATTAAAACTGGCCCCACCAGCTAGCCCCTCCTAAGGGCTCTACCTCTACCTTTGGCTGCTATCTACCCAGCAGGTATCCCCAGGTAGCTCTTTCACCTAGTCAACTGCTAGAGCTCCTCCCTGACCCTCAGTCTCCCCCAGAGTGAGCTGTTAGTTGGTCTTTATCACCTCCTGAGAGGCAGCTAGTTAGTTTCAGGTGAGGCAACAGGGAGCTCAATCCCCCCCCCACTCTAGTCACCTAAGCTGTGTCTCACCATCTACACTGCTGTTTATACCTGTGCTAGTTGGGCATGCAGAGTCTGTACTCCTCATGTGGCTGTAAGTGTAAACGTACATTAAGAGAGAAGAAGCCTAAGCTTGAAAGGTCTGAGAAATTTTGATGAGAAGCTACCAGGATCAATTCTTTTCCTATTGGAAAGTGATTTTAATGTCTTTATTATTACTTCAATGTCTGTTTTTCCTTTAAGTTTGCCTATTTGCATCTCATTCAGTTTAGGTATCTTAAATTGTGAAAATATTGATTTAGATTTTTCCAGATTAGGAGTGGATGTATCGAGGGATCCATGCCTGAACCTTAGGGTATATACCATACTAATGTGGACACGAGAACGAATGGATATAAACTGGCCATGGGGAAGTTTAGGCTTGAAATTAGACGAAGGTTTCTAACCATCAGAGGGGTGAAATTTTGGAACAGCCTTCCGAGGGAAACAGTGGGGGCGAAAGACCTCTCTGGCTTTAAGATTAAGCTAGATAAGTTTATGGAGGGAATGGTTTGATGGGATAACGTGATTTTAGTCAATTAGTCAACAACTTGCCATCGCTGGTAAATAGTATCAATGGTCAATAAGGGTCTGGCTGGAGAATCTTGTCTGCATGCTCGGGGTTCTACTGATCGCCATATTTGGGGTTGGGAAGGAATTTTCCTCCAGGGTAGATTGGCAGAGGCCCTGGAGGTTTTTTGCCTTCCTCCGCAGCATGGGGCGGGGTTCGCTAGCTGGAGGATTCTCTGCAACTTGAAGTCTTTAAATCACAGGATTTGGGGACTTCAATAGCTGAGTAAAGGGAAAGGGGGTGGGTCAGCTTTTGTGGCCTGCATCATACGGGAGGTCAGACTAGATGATCATAATAGTCCCTTCTGACCTTAAAGTCTATGAGTCTATGAGTCTAAGTATTTGGCAGTGGATGCCTCAGAAGAATATGGAAAACAGAGAGTGTCTGGGAACTCAGAGAGTTAAACCAAGCATGGAGCGGACTCTGTGTAGAAGAGTGGACTTACCACATGTGCATCTCCTTGTGGCTGGGCGTGGTTTAACAGGCTCTTTCCCCATCTAGCACTTCCTGCTAACAGCCACTCCAGCCCTTTGGTGGTGTCTCTTCCTGTAATTTGGCCCCACTACCAGACCACAATTTAGTCCCACCTCTTTTGGGGTAACAAAGTCCAAATATCCCTATAAGAAGATCTTCAGTCCTAACTCTGGGCCCTATGGTGTTCACACTCTTCTCTCAGGGCTCTCTGTCATCCTTGCCCCTCCCAGGAGCTTCACAACACCATACAAGTGGCTGGTAGGGCCCTCCCATTCTACTGGTCTCCAGTCCAGGGACCTATGACCATCAGCCAAGCTCTTTTCTGTCAGACTCCTTGCTGCTTCCTCCCTCGACTTCTTCCTATCATAGCCTCCTTTTCAGGCTTTCTCCCTACAGCCTTCCACCTTGTAGGCCCCTTCTGCGCCAAACTTCATCTGTTTAAACTAACAACCTAGCTCCTCTACCAGCCAGGACTCATCTTTAACTAAGCCTGGTCCTCCCTTCAGGTGAAGCCAGTAGCATAATTGGCCTCTCAAGCCCACATTAACTATTTCAGAAGTCTGCATGGGGTACATACCCCATCACATTGAGGCACAGCATATGAATCTGGACCTGTTAAGGGCTTCAGAAATGCCATTGGTAGTATGTCACCACACAACAGACACTGAGGGAGGCACATACACAAAAGGCTAGAACATTTGGAAGATGAAGAAATAGAAAGCATACTTAGGCTAGAGCTATATGAACCCTTCCAAAACCCATGATTTTCCACTATCACTACTGTGCCCACCAAAGATGTGGGAATTAGGTTCTTTAAAGATTCTTTAAAGCATTAATGCTATCCCTAAATGTGATTAGGCTTGCCCCCACCATTATTGTAAATTCATGTACATCTGCACTTTTTGGTTGTAGTCTGAGCCAGAAATGGAAATGCAGTGAGAGAGAGGCTGCTATGGTGACACTGGAAATTAGAACATTCAAAACAAGGAAACAAGAACATTGAAAATTAGTGGTAGGTGGGAAACATTTTTCCCACCCTGGGTTTCCTGTCCCAAACTGGAACAAAAAGTCAAATTTTTCATAAACCAATAACACAATTTCCCAAGACTTATACAAGGCCATGGGAAGCAAAGTATAGGACAATGTAGTGTTGAGGAAGCAGTGCCCAGGATTCAGGAACCACAAACATGGTTTAAAGCCACCTCATAAGAACCACCATACTGAGCCAGACCAATGATCCATCTAGCCCAGTATCCTGTCCTCTGACAGTGGCCTGTGCCTATGTCCTGAGTTCCCATACTTAGCACAGGAACAGAGTAACATGATTAGGCCCCCTCTATTTCATGTCAGCTAGAATATCCAGTGAAGCATTTCTCTATTAAGAGGTAGGACTTACAGACTTAGTATAGTAAGGCTCACTTGTTGCTCCCATGATAGCAAGAAGCCAAATAGAAAAAAAAAGTCCTGAAAGGAGCAGTGTTTTATTAAGATGTGAATATGGTGATCATGTGAGAAATGCAGTGTCCTAGGAAAATGATAGAGACCTAATAGACGAAAGAATGTATGTATAGACTGTGCATATAAAAATGTGCCATCAAAAACTGATGTTAAATGGCACCAGAAATGAAATGGATGGTAACTGTATTAGAATTGCCCAGAGCTGCACATATTCATAGGGAATGGTCCTATGATCTAAACTGTACTGTATGATTTTACAGGAATCTTTGAATGAGGTCACCGAGCCCTCCTCTGATGAGAAATATTCCTGTGATATAGCCCACCAAAATCATCACACATTTAAGAGGGCATTTCCTGTAATTTAATATTCTTCGGAGTCCTTGAAACTGCAAATATTTCTTCCCTTGGAATTCACAGAGCGCAAAGCTTACTAGCCAAGAACATAATTTTCTTAGTTCCATCTGAGGACAGAGTTCTTACACATATAAAACTCCTGCTGCCTTGAGTAGCCCTTTTATAATGTCCTGGAGGATGATTAATTCAGCACAGCTGACCTAGCCCTGCTTCTCTGACAATCCCTGGACTGATCACATGCAGCTATGGTCTTTCCTTTACATAAAGAAATCATGTTAATCCTTCCAAATTCGGGACAGAATCTTTCCACCTACCCCACCACAAAGTTTCTAAACTGCACATATAATAATGGGAAGAATACATAGTGTTCCCAAGGTCAGACGAGTCTGACAAAAATGATGCCAGCGATAAAAATTCTAAATTTTTTCATGTGACCCATGGACCCTTTTAGCAAATATTGTTAGCAAATCCACCAAAGAAGAGTCGAGAGAGAGGGAAAGCTGCAGCCTGGGAGCTGTTCTGACATGATAATAAACAAACTAGGATTCCCATTAATTATTATTTATCTGCATTACAGTAGCACCAAGGAGCCCTAATCATGGACCAGGACCCCATTGTGCTAGGTACTTATGTATTCATTCTTATGCAAATCCATTCATGTTTGACAACAATTGTCATTAAAATGCACTTTACAGCCTTGATAACCAACCAAGTTTTTCATTGTTAACTGTAACAGGCAAGCCAGATGATGACACATCGCTCTCTGAGATGTCACTGCAAGTGCATTACCAAACCGAGAGCTGTCTTGTGGCATTTAAGAGGCAATGAGTAAAATGAGTCTGTGCAAGGTATGCCCATGATATTGCTAGTGGAATAACAGTACTGGTACATGATTTGGTGCACAGATGTGAACATGAGTATAGCAGCAGCTGCTGCCATATTTTGGGTCCTTCAGTGGTCTCCATGGAGACGTCATGATATAGATGCTCACTCCATGGGTGCTCCAGCCCTGGAGCGCCCACATAAAAAAATTAGTGGGTGCTTACTACCCACCAGCAGCCAGCACCCCCACCGTTCCCCCAGTGCCTCCCATCCACCAGCAGCCCCGCTGATGAGTGCCTCCCCCTACCTCCCAGTGCCTTGCACCTACTGCGATTCACTGTTTCACAGCGTATAGGAGGCCTAGGAAAGAGCAGGAATGGGGTGCGCTTGGAGGAGGAGATGGAACTGGGTGGGAAGAGGCAGGAGGGAGTGAGGGCTTGGGGGAAGGGAGCAGGACTGGGGGCAGAGCTGGGGGTTGAGCACCCCCCGGACCCGGAGGAAGCCAGCGCCTGTGCATCGTGACATCAAACTTTCAGATTTCTAAAACCACAATTTTACCAGTGGTGTTGTACGGCAGTGAAATGTGGGCACCGAGGAAGGCTAATCATCTTTTCATCATCTTCATCAGCTGCTCCATATCATGTGGCAGGACAAAATCAGAAATGACGATATTCGAAGCTGACTGAGTAACTGCCTCCATCAGCATTGGTGGCATTCTTGGTATGTACATATTATTAGGCTGGAAGACCAACAAATTCAGAAGCATGTTCTACAAGAAATTCAACTACATGGCCAGTAGCGCACGGTCACCAAAAGCATCAGTGGCATGATAAAATTACCAGTGATGGACATAAAATGAATATCCAGACCACCTTCAGGACCTAGCAAGAGACCAATCCAGGTGGCACTCAATCTGCAAGGGGCTTTGGGATTTGCCATGATGATGACAGTTTCACACCTTTCAGACTTCTCCAGGTAACACTGTGTCACGTTGTCAGGTAGGGTGACCAGACAGCAAGAGTGAAAAATCGGGACGGGGGTGGGGGGTAATAGGAGCCTATATAAGAAAAAGACCCCAAAATCGGGACTGTCCCTATAAAATCGGGACATCTGGTCACCCTAGGAGTGGCTCACAACTGTGAGTGCCTATCTTAGGGTAGACACCCCAAACTGGTTATATATTCTATTGTTAGATTTTCACCAAGCCAGGAACAAATGTGAACTCCTGGATCACTTTACCAGACAAACTGAACTTTGTGCAAAAAAGTTACTTAAACCTAAAATCTCACCACCTCAGGTTTCTCCCAGTCCCAAGAGATCAGTCACTTACCCAAATCAATTGGTACTCCTGATTTTACACTAAAGACAATGCTGGCAGCCAATTCTGTAGTAAATTAACTATAGGTTTATTAGCTAAGAAAAAAAGAATGAGTTACACTGAGAGATTGAAGCAGGTAAAATATAATAACAGGTAAACCACAATTAGTAACACCAAATGGTGGCAATGATGTAATAGACTGCCAGTTTCCCAAAAGTCTTTTCCAGGGCTACCTGGAATAATTCTGGGGATCTCCATCTTCTCCTTCAGTTATTCTGCCTTGTTAGAATCCAAAAAGTCCAGTGTCTGTACAAAAAGAAGAACAGGAGTACTTGTGGCACCTTAGAGACTAACAAAGGTGCCACAAGTACTCCTGTTCTTCTTTTTGCGGATACAGACTAACACGGCTGTTACTCTGAAAAGTGTCTGTACAGACACCATGGTCAATTGCTTTGAATTTAGCACTCTTCTTTATTTGCATCCAATGAGTTATTTAGTTACAGGGACATACATAATGTAAATGCTTCCTATTATATTATAATTGGAATTGATAAATGAAAACAATACAAGTAACATTCCATTCATTTTCATGAAGTTCTAATACCTGAATACACTCTTACATTAACATATACTTTGATCTAGGGCTATTTAATTACCAGGCATGCATAATGTAATGTAATTGTAAACAACAGGATATAGATAGGCAAAAAAATACAATTATTATCTCCTTTGATCTCTATTAACACACAAGTGAATTGGCCTGAATATATATTAATGCATATAATTCCTTTTATATTCCCACACAAGTGAATTGGCCTATGGCTCTGGCCTGAGATGGTCTGTCAGCACACTGCCAATGGCTTAATTCTCTCTGTCATACCACTGAAAATCAGAAGTAAACTCACTGAAGTTGAGGGCATTATGCAGCTATAAAACTGTTGAGAGAGGAGAATGTGACTCCAAGAGAGTCTATTGAGCATACTCAAGAGGACGGGAAATAGTGTCTTGCATTTTGGACTAGATTTAAGATTTTTAAAATTTCAGACTCAGTATTAAGTCAAGAGGAGGAAAACTTGGTTTTCTGGATTATTGATTCATGATGTTGTTCTTGTGCCTATGGTCAGACACGCCTAGCAGTTGGTTTACCTATTTTTGCCACAGTGGCTGGATTTGTTTGTGTATACTACCTGCAAACTGGTCTATACCTAGCAATTCAGCTGTGTGAATGAATGGAAAGCCAGGAGCTTACTAATAAAGAATATTATTTAGTATTTTACTAGATAGTATATTTGTTTTCTTCTACCAGATAGAATCAGAACTGCTTGATGGTGTGTGAATGTGATAGATTCTCTATTGCTAACAGCTGACAGAGATTTTTTTTCTTTAACTCAAGTATAGGCCTTCAGAGACAGTGATGTTAAGTGAGGCATAAAAACCTAGAAAGATTGGCTGATAGATCCTCCTACTTCAAAAATCAGACTTCTATGCCCAGTGCTACCTGAAAGTTCCAATTTGCAATGCATAGTAACAATGATGAAGTCGAGGTGGCCAGAAACTACCATCAGCCCTACTGAAAACATTAAAAATAGAGTGGGTCAAAAAAAAAAAAAAAATTTGAAGGGACATTTCTTCATTGGAAAATGCACTTCACTGAAATCAAAACATTTCACAGGACTACGGTGATTTCAATGCAATTTTCAATACAAAAAAAGTCCAAATGATTTGTTTCAACTTTCTCCTTTCATTTGGATGTTGAAATGTTCTGCTTAAATTTTCTTATTTAGATTTTTATTTTATATTAATTTTAATATTATGTTTCAACTTTATCCAAAAAATGGTCTGATGCTATCTAAACAAAGTGTTTCAATGTTTCTAAATGTTTTTCCAGAATTTTCTTCCCACAAGAAATTTTGAAATATCATCTTTTGTTCCAATTTGGAATGAAAACAAATTTCTAAATATGTCTGAATTTCCCACAGGAAGAAAATTCAATTTTCCAACCAGTTAAAAGACAATTGTGCTGACCCAATATAGATTCTCTAAATTTTAGTGCCATTATTTATAGGGAAACTATTTATTACTGCACAAAGCTGTGTGAAACTTGGTAGTTTTAGTTGCCAGGGATACAGAAACATTTCTCTGTCTTTCAGTTCAGATAAGTCCACATCCCTTTAGTTTCGCTTTGAGTTTCAGGTTCAAACAAATCCTATCACTGAAAGTAAAAATGCAACCAAAATGTCCAGGTTTTATTAAGTTTTGTCTCTCAAAATCATATATTCACCCAAACTTGGTCCTGGCTTTCCCGGAATATGATCAAGTTTCACCCAGGGCCGGCTCCAGGCACCAGCCCACCAAGCTTGTGCTTGGGGCGGCACCTGGAGGGGGGTGGCGCGGTGCAGCGCTCCGGCTGCCGGGGAGAGCGGGGCCGCGACTGGGCTCGCCACCCTCCCCCGGCGCTCTGGCCGCCAGGGAGAGCGGAGCCCCAGCCGGGCTCTCTGCCCTTCCCTGCCGCGTGGGGGGGGGGGCGGGGCGGCAGGAGGCTTTTTTGCCTGGGGCGGCAAAAAAGCCAGAGCCAGCCCTGGTTTCACGAAATAAGGTTCCTAATTTGTCTCTTGGCAAAACCACCCGGAGTCTACGCTAAGGAAATTTTGGGGGAAAAAAACAAATTGGTTCTAAAATGGGTCTAAATTTCACAAGATTTAACAGCCAGAACTGTTTTTATAATTGGTTTAGTAGTTAAACCTGCTTTCAGAATTGTCTACAATCTTGCCCACACAGCAGCTCCAAATGCACTAGATTCAGTTTTGAGGCCTATTTCTCCAGCCAGTCTTCGGTTCATTCTGAATGTTTCCATGGCTCTTCTACACACACAAACACCTTTATTTTCATCTGATCCTTTTTTGACTTATTTCAATTATAGAGGTATAATATCTTTCTTCTGGCATCACATTTAGTTGCTGTGAAGATATCTGAGGTATCACAAAAAGACATTCCAGTGGGAAACAAGCGGGTGGATATTAGTAAAACAAGAACCCTTCTTTCCATGCACCTACACCCCCTAATAAACAATGTAGGTTGGGGCCATCTTACAGTGCGGAGGCAAACCTAACACATAAAATGTGTGCTCAGAGCCTGTTTACAGCTTCCCTTGAAGATCACAAAGTAGCTGATTCAAACATGATCCAGGCAATGCCTACCCTGCAGACCCTCCATTGCTAGTAAAAAAGCAAAGAAAAGCAGCAGCGAGTAATGCACAAGGAAAATTGTTTCAAAGTTTCCATGAAGTGTCAGCAGCAATTTAAAAACATTAGATGTTTTCTTCACTTTCTTCTCTGTTTTTATCATTAATTTTTCTTATGCTTCATAACATCCTACTACTGTTTGAATTAGAGGACAGCTCATTCATACATCATTCCCCCATGAGTGTATAATTTTAGCTGCGGGTAAAGTGCAGAAAACTTAGTGCTTCAAATCAGCAGTAACAGAAGAGTTTGCAAAATTTCATTTTTAGAAGATTTCTCTAGTGAGAAAACAATCCTAATTTGTTTCCATTTGAGCCTTCCCCCACCCCCTTTTCCAAAATTAGAGCATATTGGAAAAATTAGTGATGCTTGGAGCTCTGAAAACTAACTGTTTTTGACTCATCATTAAGGCTCTCACACCCACCATTCAGGCAGCAATATTGTATACTTCAAAAGACACAGCAGACATTTCACTGGTGCTATTAGAAACTAATCACCAAGGTCATTGTTGGTTGTTACCTATAGAATTTCTTTTCCTAATTACAATTGCAAATGCACAAAGCTAGATGATCAGCTTCTTATATTCAGCAATGTATAAGCAAATCCAAAGCAGCTAATGATTGAGATAATACAAGTCCTGTTTGGGGGCCTGAGGCAGATTCTGATCATATATTTATTAAAAGCAAATATATTTATGGGGGGAATTTCATTTTCCCAGGGAAGCTTGAATCCAGTGACCCATTTTTTCCAGTGGCAGTTCTGCTTTTAATGAAATTTTTCTAGCCTGTCTGATGGAGGCAAAAGAATGTGATATGATGGTGTGACGCATGGTACATTGTTAAAGTCAGGGAAGGAGATCCTCTGGTACCCTGCATCTTGAGTAGTCATTCGCACCAGTGCAAAGTGGGTGCAAAGCACTCCTCTTTTGGAATGGCAGCATTTTACACCCAATTTGCACTGGCGTGAATGACTGCACAAGGTGTGAGGCAATAGAGAATCTGGCCCACGTATGGAATAATATTCGTATGTTTTAAATCATAACACTTAAGTGCCACTTACTTCCCTCAAACCTCCTGTGCCGATTCCATTGAAGTCAGTGACATTTTCTACACACTCTCAAAGGTGGGAGGGCTGATATCTCTTGGGAAATCTGTGAAAAAGATCTTATTTAGGCCACTCAGTCTGAATTATCATTTCTTTATGCATCTCTCTGCTCTTAACTGCAGACATTTGCATGAGAGAAGGAACTTTGTATCGTCTCCTCTTGCTTATTCCCCATCTGAATCCTGTTTATGACAGCTTAATCATTTCCACAGCAACCAGGATCATGACATCAAGTGGAGGATAAGCAGCAAGAGAAGATGCTGTCTCTGGAAACAACAATTCTGTTTTCAGGTACATAAATGTGCTTAAAAACAACAAAGTGAGAGGAGTTTATTTTTATTTTTTGCAGCATTTGTATCCACGTTGGTCCCAGGATATCAGAGAGACAAGTTAGGTAATATTGTTTATTTGATCAACATTTGTTGGTGCAAGAGACACTCTTTCATGGAGTTCTTCTCAGAGTCTGGGAAAGGTAACCAGAGTTTTCAAGCTAAATTCAGGATGGGACAGATTATGAAGCATAAGGGGTTCACACATGCACTTCATTTAAGTGGTCTCCTACAGCATGTGCGAACCCCTTATGCTTCATAATCTGTCCCACCTTGTTTTTAGTTTGAATACAGGTTACTTTCCCCAGATCTGAGGAAAACTGTCTGAAGCTCAAAAGCTTGTCTCTTCCATTAACAAAATTCCATTAGTCCAATAAAAGTTATGACTTCACCTACCTTGTCTCTCTTTTATTTGTCTTTCATTCTGTCTGCTGCTTTTTAACGGTTTAAAAGAATGTTAGGAGTACAAACAAGAATTTGAGATTGACAAAACCCACAGTGGAAAAGGGTGGGACTGATTTACGTGAAATCCCCAATATAATACACAAGTCCCTATTTTAATGCAAGACTGAGTTCTGTTGCTGTCTGAGCAGATGGTTCATCTGTTGCTGAGCCTAGACTAAAGCAAAGTTGAGCAGTCTAAGGCCTTGTCTTTGTTAGGTAAAAAGCAAGTCCTCACTCACCTCTCCAGCACCCGAGTTCGTGCGGAGTTNTTGTTAGGTAAAAAGCAAGTCCTCACTCACCTCTCCAGCACCCGAGTTCGTGCGGAGTTGGTATGGGGCTCACAATCTGTCAGAGACCAGACACCAATTCGTTGATCAACGGGCTCACACTATCCTTAGCTTGAAAAGCTTCAGAATAAGTGTGGCAAGTTTATTAGGGGTGAGCATCAATATTTATACACAGAAGTAAACAAAGTGATTAACAGATCATAATGGTCATGTATAATCAATCAAGATTCTACAGGATAAAACAGGTTAAAATGTAAATTCAGAAAGAGAAAAGGGGAGATGACTACTTAAGGGGAGGGGGGTGTCATGAGTAGTTCGCAGGTCAGAGCTTTGATTAAAAGTTCAGACAGAGACATCAAGTCTGGGTTAAGTTTAAGCTCATCAAAAGTTCAGACTCAACATCTTCACTTGGTAAAACCCTAGTGCAGACTGTGCACATAGTTTTAACACATTAGTTACCACGTGCTAGGCAATATGTGGTGTCTCACAAACACAAACATGAAAAATCCACTATCTCCAAGTGCACTAGAAATACCTGGGTGCTTGCATTTATACCACAAGCATCACAACTTGGTTCCTCTTTGAACAATGTTGCTGCCAACTATATGTTTTTACAGTGGCAACATCTTTCTGGGCAAAGCATTGGAGCAGAGGTGGTACTCCTGGAATATGAGTCAGCACTGGACAATCAGTGTATATGCTTCTTCAGGAATATCACAAGAGGCCAAAACCATTGCATCACCAACTATTCTGTCAAAAAGGGAAAGAAAATAACTGTATGATTGCATGATTCCAAATGCCACTGATTTGCAGAAATGCCTGGATTTTTCCAACTCTCTCAGATGAGCCTCTGCTGATCACTTACTTCAGAGCATCAGTGCTGCAGGTGATGAAATCACTCTGAAAACTAATACCTGGGACAGGAATAAACTAAATAAAACTGCCAGCAGAATAGATTATTGACCACTTTGCCTCTGTGTTGGAAAATAAATGCTGCAGAGGGATGGGAAATACTCCCACTCCCTCTCCAAGTAAATAAATCTGATGCATCCAGCAGCGTTTAAACTTTAGAATCTGTGGCCCTCAAGTGTATATTCATGGTAATGCGAGTTTAAAATATGTATCTGTGCAGCTTCTGCTCTCATTCTGCAGGAGATAGAACCTGGAGATGAAAAGCTTGAATGTAGTACAGGAGGCTGTGCTGCATAGGGGAAGCTGCTGTTTTAGAGAATGTAGTGATAGTAAAAGAAAGTCTTTGAAAGGTGCAAACTCCTGTAACAACAGCCAAGCCAGAGCAATAATCAGGCTAAAATAAATCCTTTAAATAAATTTCTTGAGGGTGAGTAGCAGGCTATTTTAAAGGACCATTGTGACATTGTGCAGTCTATATGGTTTTATAAAAACATGATAATAAGTGAATATAATGTAACTGGGATAGTTTTATAAAGATTTGATAATAAGTGAATATAATGCAACTGGGATATGCTTCGTGCAGAAGGTCTCTTGTAAGGTATCATTACAAAGCTCATAATCTACTGAGTGTGATCATCCTATTTGTAGAAATGTACCACTCTTGTATCTAAAACTAGAAATATAAAATATAACTCTGAGGGCCTATTGTAATTATGTAAAGTGTGGGCCATTAATGATGGTTTGGAATCTTGATGACTCCCATTAACCAGGACCATTGTCTGCAAATGGCTGTGTTTACCTGTTAGTCTTCCTGTATATGTGTGTGCTGGCAAGTGGGCAATGAAGTCTTGCAGTGACATGTGATCATGTCACCTAAACTGGAATCCATCTTTAACCTGGTGCTTTTCCAGTGAGGGGGGCTGGAAACCCAGAGGGACAAAGGGTTCCCACCTTATGCAAAAGATATATAAAGGGGTGGAAGAGAACAAAGGGAGAGAGGAGCCATCATGAAGAATCCCCTAGCTATCACCTAAACTGCAACAAGAGCTGTACCAGGGTAAAGAATTGTGCCCAGGCCTGGAAGGTGTCCAGTCTGAGAAAAACTTACTGAAGCATCTCTGAGGGTGAGATTATCTGTATTTAGCTTGATTAGACATAGATTTGCACATTTTATTTTATTTTGCTTGGTGACTTACTTTGTTCTGTCTGTTACTACTTGGAACCACTTAAATCCTACTGTCTGTATTTAATAAAATCACTTTTTATTTAGTAATTTACTCAGAGTATGTATTAATACCTGGGGGAGCAAACAACTATGCATCTCTCTCTAACAGTGTTATAGAGGGCAAACAATTTATGAGTTTGCCCTGCATAAGCCTTATGCAGGGTAAAACGGATTTATTTGGGTTTAGACCCCATTGGGAGTTGGGCATCTGAGTGCTGAAGACAAGCACACTTCTGTGAGCTGTTTTCAGGTAAACTTGCAGCTTTGGGACAAGTTATTCAGACCTGGGTCTGTGTTGGAGCAGATGGGAGTGTCTGGCTCAGCAAGACAGGGTGCTGAAGTCCTGAGCTGGCAGGGAAAACAGGAGCAGAGGTAACAGGAGTAGAGGTAGTTTTGGCACATCGGGTGGAAGCTCCCAAGGGGGTTTCTGTGATCCAACCCGTCACAACCATCTTATTGTTAAGGTCAATAGTAAGACAGCTCAAGTAGTAGAGTTGCTGGCACAATGCCTTCAGACCAGAATGGCTGTGGATTTCAATCTCCTGGTAAAATATGGCCTGGCACCCTGTGCTAATGTTTGCACTGAAGGAGAGGTGCTGCTCCTCTTTCAGATCAATTATTAAATCGAACTCTCCAGCTATTGCCTCCTGGCCAAATGGGAGTTAAAGGTTACCTGGTATGTGTAGGGCAGTACAGCTGAATCAAAGGCCAGGTTGCTATACTACAAAGCCAGGCCAGAATGAATATGCTTTCTTCCTCTAGTGTACTTTCCCACCTTTTCAAAACCTCAAATAGCCTCACCCTACCCAGGGCCAGCTCCAGCTTTTTTGCCACCCCAAGCGGTGAAGGGGGGGGGGGGAAAAATCCCGATTGAAGTGCCACTGAAGTGCCGTCAAAGAGGAAGAGAGGGAGTGAAGGACCTGCCACCGAATTGTCGCTGAAGACCCAGACTTGCTGCCCCCATAACAGACGGAGTGCCGCCCCTTTCTATTGGCTGCCCCAGGCACCTGCTTCCTTCACTGGTTCCTGGAGTCAGCCCTGACCCCACCACATAGCTCTAGTGTTGCCAACTTTCCTGATTTTATTGCGAGTCTCACAATATTTACTAGTTTTCTTAAATCCTCAGCTCTTGGAGTCAAATCATTCTGTGAGAATCTCAGGCTTCATTAAGAAAAGTGTAAGTTTCTAGTCCTTATGACCAGGAGAAAAGCTTGAAAATGTCACTAGAGTGCAGCTTAGAGTGGAAACTAGAACTTGCAAATAAAAAGAACCCCATAGTATTTTTTTTAAATTTCATTATTTTTAAGTCAATCTCATGATTATTTGGGGCTTGACTAACGATTTTAGATGGCTTGAGGCTGGCAATATTTTCCCCCCACTGAGCTCTTCAAAGGCTTGGTAAATGGCCTGCCCTTTTGCCTGGCATTGTGACCAGCCATACACAAATTCAGGCCATTTATCAAACAGGTTGGGGTGCATTCATCCCAAATACTCTGGGCCTATCTTTCTGTGAAGTACAGAACGTCCCAGCATCTTGGTCAACCATCTTACTCTTGATAAAATAAGTTCTTATGTCTGAGGCTGGGTGAGAGTGCATAATGGCTAGACAGATTACCTGCACAATAACTGTGCTGCCAATATCTAAAGCTTTACAGTATAAAGAGAAAAACCTGGAAATACCTGGAGTATGAAAAGAGCTCCATCAAGCAAGATTTTAGTTTATTGTTGAAACAGACAAACAGGTCTTACAGGTATCATTTTTCTACAATACAACATGTATTGTATTCTGTGTGGATTCTGCTCCCATACGCAAAGGGGAAACTGTGCGCTGGCAAAGAGAGTTTTTTGAGTGTCTAACAAATAGGACTTTAAGCTCCATTATGAGGGTTTTAGCAACGAGACCAAAATATTCAAGTTGCTTTACCAACAAATCTCAAAAATATTGGTTCCTTTGTTTGTACACATGCTTCAGGCAAATGATTTGAACTTCTTATGCAAAACCAATTATGCTGTAACTAAAGAAAGGGTGTGATGTCCAGCACAATTTCCCAATTACTATTACCCTTGTCATCACATCACTCCCCGTGTATTCTTCACGTCCCCCTTAAATTTCCAATAATCAAGTTAATTAGCCATATTGAACCAAGGCCCCTGACCTGTGTAAACAGCTGTGGCAAATATAAAGCATCTCACTCCTTAATCAATGTTGCTTCTATGCCACACACGATGGGTCTGGCTCATTAAGGTAGAGACTGTGCTTCCCAGAATAGGAACCTATTTTTGAATGCAGTAGTAAAGAGGTTGATGTGACTTTTGCTGAAAAGAGTGGTTAGCAAAAGGCTTTTTATTCTCTGTAACCATGTCCTTAAACAGAAGTAAAATTTGACGTTTTTCACAGATTTATTGGAAGTCCTATAAAATGCACTGCCCAGTCCTATAAAATGCACTGCCCAGACATGACAAATATGTGTCATCATGTCAAATATATCTCAAAAATGATTAAATTGGCCAATTTTAGAGACATTTAAGGTCAAATTTTAAGCATGTCTCCATCATTTCCCCTGCAAAACTTGCAATCATTTCCCTTTTGCATGTGCAAAATCCTCATTTGCACACAGAAAACTGGTGACTTCAGAATCAACCTGCAAATTTTGTAGGTGTAGTCAAAAGGCCTGCTTAGAACTTGACTCTCCAAGTGTATAATGTGCTGGATTTAACTGACACTAATTGGCACTCTTGTTTCCAGTTTCAGCAGAGGCCAAAACCTGCATAGTCATAGAGAAAGACTATACTTTCTTTCCTCTGCTGTGTTAGGGGACTGATGGGCCATTATGGGAGGCAGTGGAAGGGAAGCATGCATTGCTGCTGCCCAGGCTGCCACATGCTCGTTGGGCAGTAGACTTGGGTTCTAAGGTTGTCAGGCTGGTTGTGTTTCTCACATTTTTGAGAAGGAGAAAAAAAAATCCCCATGAAAGGGACACAGAGTCCAACAAACTCCACCCCAAGATCAATACAGGATCCAGAATTGGAATCAGGAACTTTTCAGTGGCATAAATGGGGAGGCATGGTCTAGTGATTAATGCACAGAACTGCAAGTTAGGAGATACCAGTTTTATTCTCATCTCTGTCACAGACTTGGGCAATTCACTGAACCACTCTATGTTTCTATTGCCATAGTGTAGAAAAAGGATATAGAAAATTTTACCTACCTCACAGGGGTGTTGTGAGGCTTAATTATTACAGTTTGTAAAACACTTTAAAATACTCCGATGAAAAGCACTGTAAAAGTGCAAAGTATTATTATAACTATATTATATACGTTATTAAAAAGAAAGGTAGAGTGAAAGGGGACAGGCCTACAGATATCATTAAAAACAACTGCACTATAAAGAAATGTTCTACAACCATAGTGTATCATATATTCACCGTTTATCCATTGTCAATATGAAAGTCAAGGTCCCATACCACATTTCCACTAGCCCTGTTATGGAGAAGTAAGTCAAGTGTATAAGCATTGCCTGAATGAACTGCTAATGAACAACAGACAAAAGCCAGCATCTATCAAGACACAATGTATTTATATAAAATAAATGGATCCACGTAATAAAATATTTTTCTGGTGGACCCAGTTGTTTATAAGTATTTATTGCATATACTGGGCCAGATCTTCAGTTGATGCAAATCAACAGTTGACTTCACTGCAGCTATGCCAGTTTATAGCTGCTGAGGATTCGGCTTGCTAGCCCTTTGAAAAAAAACATTTCATTCTGTTCCTGGAGGCCGTTTTCTCCAGGTAAGGTATGGGGGGAGTGGATCCACACATCCTCACCCACTGCAGGATCACAAATAGAGAAAACATGTTTTCATTCTTAAATGGAAAGCACCACTAAATGAAAGATGTCTGACTTTAATTATCATTTGAGTTATTCTGAGTAGACCTTTCTCTACGGTCCAAAGAAAGTCTAGAAGAAAATGTTTCCCATCTGCTCACCCTGCTTCTCTTTTGCCATTTGACTTCTACACTTTCATTATGGGACAACTTTCAGAATAAGCATATTGGAAGTGAAGATGTTATTAAAACCATGTATTATCAAACTTCCTTCCTTCAAAGTGGAATAATTGAGTGCCAGATCAAGGTTTTATCAGTTGAGTTAGCGTGGAGAGTGTGTGACATCTTGTGGCCAAATCCTGTCTCTGTGCTATGTGGGAATGAGTGGCACACTCCCTTCACTTGTACATCCACAAACTGAGTCAGCTTGACTGATCCGGAGGGGCAAGGTAGTATGGAAAAGGTTGGTCTACCTAGAGTGTATGAAGTGAACTAGGAGATCATACAAACATAAGTCTTACTTTCAGCTATATAGGGGGAAAAGTATTATTACTATATTGTTACCATGTGAAGAGCAAGACTCAAAGTAGAGGCCTAAAGATACCACTGGAAACAACTTTAAAGAAGACTGGCCTCTGAATATTCACTCTCTATGTTCACAGGAGTAGGAGAAGAGTATTAGTTGGATGGCACAAAAGGTACCAATTGGTTTAAATAGGGTAACATGACTTGCACATGGATTAAGCAGATGCTGTGAAAGAGCAGGCTCCATGAGTTTTAGATACCATCGTAAAAAAGAAACCTCTTTTTTCCACATGTTGGACTTTCTTTCTTTGGAATGGCAGGGCAGGATGGCTGGGTCACTGTAAAAAAGGGTAACTGTGCTCTTTTCCCCCTCTTCTCCCATAGAAAGGCCATCACATAGTGCTACTCAATTAGCCTTTCTAGAATTGCTGTATCATTCATGGTGCTTCATTGAACCCTTTCAGAGAGTGCTGCTTCTGGGATTGATGTAAAGCAACATGAAACTATGGCAGTTGCCAATGCAGCTTGATTGTCACGAGCGACAAAATGCCCTTCTTATTCCGAAGACCCTTACAATGCCCCAGCATTCATATAAAAGGCACAGATATTTCAAAACCAATGGTCTCATTCTTAAAGCCTCTACCTAGGAGAGCTGTGTTACGTAGAATACTAGTACCCTGGATTCCAATGTCTCTATACCTGTTGCACTTCTGCCTTCCAATTCATAGCTTCCAAGGCCAGAAGGAACCATTGTGATCATCTAGTCTGACCTCCTGTATAACACAGGCCAGAGAACTTCCCCAAAATAATTCCTAGAACAGATCTTTTAGAAAAAACATCCAGTTTTGATTTTAAAATTGTCAGTTATGGAGAATCCACCATAACCCTTAGTAAATTGTTCCAATGGTCAATTACTCTCACCATTAAAAATGTATGCCTTATTTCCAGTCTGAATTTTCCAGCCTCATCTTCCAGCCATTGGATCATGTTATACTGTCTCTGCTGAAGAGAAGAGTTTATTATTGAATATGTGTTCCCCGTGTAGATATTTATCCTGTAATCAAGTCACCCCTCAGTCTTCTCTTTGTTCAGCTAAATAGACTTAGGGAGTTCAGTCTATCACTATAAGGCATGTTTTCTAATCCTTTTATCATTCTCATGGCTCTTCTCTGAACTGTCTTCAATTTATCAACATCCTTTTTGAATTGTGGGCACCAGAACTGTACACAGTATTCCAGCAGCAGTCGAACCAGTGACAAATACAGAGGTAAATAAACCTCTCTGCTCCCACTCCAACTTCCCTGTTTATGCATCTAATGATTGCATTTGATCTTTGGGCCATAGCATCACACTGAGAGCTCATGTTCAGCTGATTATTCACCACAGCAATATCTCTATACCTACTGCACTGCTACCTTCCAAGGAAAAAGAAAAAATATTCTAGAATGCAAGAAAGAAAGAAAGAAAATCACAGGTTCTTTTCTCTATTGATCCTATATTGATAAGGAAATATGAGGAGACTCCAGTGCTGCAGGAAAATGACAGCTCGGTTTCAAATCTGGTCTTGAATATAATATGAATTTGTACAAAGCACAGACCATAACAGTAGCTGCTTGAGTTCCTTATCACTGTACTTGTCTTTAGCATTGATTTCAAAGTCCAAGAGGAGAAGTACAGGAGGACTCAATTATAGCGGAGGGAACATTCACTATAAGTGAAGTGAATCTTCACTATAAGCAGAGTTCATTTTAAGCATATTCTATGGTATTTTATTTAAAATATATGATTAAAATGAACTACATTTTCATCAGCAATAGCAAGTATTTCCTCCAGACCTACCCATTAACAGATGTCACTTGTCTCCACACTTGTAGTAGATACAGTGGATAATGCAGAGTCAGGAAAGGGTTCAAGGACATGAACCATTTGAAATTTCTTTTTAATCCTTTTTTTAAAAACTCCTCCTATGTCTTTAGGACTGAGTGATTCAAATATTAATATTCCCAAGAAAGTTTGCAGCCAAGCTGAAATACATGTCTGAGTCTTATTGGTTTGCAAGTTGATGCTGCCATGCCCTTTTTAAATGCCAAGGGCCAAGTTTTGCTCCTGGAAATGCATCTGCAATTCCCATTGGTTTCAATGAGTGTGGTGTATACACATCCACAGGAATCATTTGGCCCTTTATCACTGTGACCAAGAAAGCAAAACAAACCTACATTTCTACAACCCAGACTTTGGAGCCCAGAGTGAAGACACTGATAATATTATAAGATTGCCTCTGACATTATGACAGAGAAATATGCAGTGAATAAGTAACAATAATCCATGTGAGAGTCAGAGCAGAGCCATTTTAAATGCATGAATTTCCTGAACCCCAAGAAATGTCTGCCACATTCTACCATTGCACAGCTAAGTCTGTGCTTACATTCACTTTACATAACACTAAGTACAGCACATGGAGTCCTGACATCTGTGCAGAGATTCCTGTCTACTTCCTACAAATTTCTGTCCATTGGAATCAGTTTGCAGTTATTCTAGAGCCAAGATAAGCAACAGTTAAGGGAGCACAAAGGTTGGTGAAGAGGGTTTTTTTATGTGATCACAGGATTCTTTTCCTTAATATGATGCCAGAATCATCCATAAAAATGAGCATTGTTTTACACTGGGGCCTCCTCTAGATTCTCTGAGAAAAGACAGTTTTGAATTCTGGGTGGGAAAATGCAAAGTTCAAGGTTTAGCTGAAGATAATGGTGAACTCTAAATCCTCAGTGGTGATGTTTTCCATATGTTATGGCAGTGCACTACAATGTTACAATGTATACATGGCCATTTCATGATGTTAGCCTAGTAGACAGTGCTCTCCAAGGACGGAGTACAGGTCAGGCCTACCACATGGGGAGGCAGCCTGATTTTTCTTTGCCTTTGCCTAGGGCTGTAAGGATAAGCTCCTGATTTGATTAAATCTTCCTGGCTTGCTGCGTCTCTATGTGACTGGTCCTCTCCTGCCACCTGCACAGTCCTCTGGTTTGGCACTGCAGCAGGATGTTGCAGAATAAACACAATCCCATTGCAGCATGGCATCACCACATCGCTGATGCTGAGACGTGTGAGTCTATTGGACTTGACTCCTTGAAATTCAGTTTTAGTTTGACAAATTTAAACAGGACAAATTTGAGTTCTGTGGTAAGATTTTCCCAAACTGTTCACGTAAGTCCTGCATTGAAACCCGAACAGTTTTCAAAAAGATTGAATAGTCAGTCCCTTTCATTCATTTTCTTGCAATAAGATATATTCTCTTTTTGATGGTGCTTTGTAGTACACCAGTGACATTTGTTTTAGGTTCATCTCATCCACGTTGGCTGCAGAATTACACAGAAAATTTGGAATAAACTGTTTCAAGTCTTGTTCTTTCTAATAGCATGTGCAAACTGTGTTCCCTGATAACTAGATGCAAACTACAGTTTTCTGACAGCTCCCCCACTTTAACTGAAGTGGAGTAGCCTGGAGTCAGTCTGAGGTTATTCAGTCTGCTAGATTTAGTGCATACTGGCAGAGGGTTTCCTCCTAATTTTTTATTCAGTACTGAAAGTGCTTCTAAAAATGATCAGCTAGTTCCTCAGATGGTATAAAAGGATATAGCTCCAGTGAAATCAAACTGATTTACATCAGCTGAGGATGTGGCCTGGACAACTCGATTTTGGAACCAAACTGTGATACCCAGCCCTACCTTCCCCTACACCCCCTGCCCCCAACCCCAACAAACACACAATTGCAGGACTTACTGATATTGTAGATATTCCAAATGAGCAAGCACTTCCTCTTTCAGTATCATTTCTGGAAACATCAGTTAATCCAGATGTACAGTAGCAGTTTCAGAAAACTAGCATTACCCTAGGCTCTAATGTCATTCAATGAATAGGCAGTACTTTTAAAAATGTGAACATTCAAGACTATGGAGTCTATTGACTCGGAGATAGACTGAGAGGCAAAATCTTCACATTAACCAAGAGAGGTATAAAAGATGAAATCCTGCATTCCTTCCCCCCCACCCATGCATACACCTTGAATAATAGAGCCTAAAACAACTATAAACTCTACTTGATTCATTCAATGTATCTGGAGGAACATGCATTCATTTTCATTTCCAGATAAGTATCAAATATAGAGATCTTTAATATTTAGTTGAAAACTAAAATTCATATAATGTTCTGATGATAGCAGGGGAATTTCTGATCCAGTACACATGGACATGAGGAATGAAGCCACTTCATTTCCTCCTACACAAATAAAATAAATTGAGAAATAAAACTGAGAACAGAAGAATAAGTCTAACAGATTCATCATCTATGGAATCTCCTGACTCCTTGCTGACTGACCTTTACTGCAAATCAAGGACCACCACTGTGTGAATATCACCTATTACCGAGATTTTTGGCTTCAGAAAATCTGAAACATGAAGTTAGAAGAGACTGGAGAATATTTGTCATGATGTGTAGGAGGCAAATGAAGTTCCTGAAGACTCAGGTACTGAGTTTATTAAAATAACACTTTTCACTTTTCTCCTGTAATACAGAATGAATGCTACATCACCCAGTATTGGCAATTTTCCATGTAAGATCATAACCCACACTACAAAAAACACCTTATCATATGCTTCCCAAAACAAATGTCTATATTTGTGTACACACACTATATTTAAACTTTAACAATTACATTTCTTAAAACAGAGCAAGTGAAGACAGGGGCAGGAATGTTCTGTTGCAATGAAAAAATAAGTAACTTATTCATTTCATTTCTCATAATAGTCTTTTCCACAAGTCCTCCCATCAGACTTCCTTGTCTCCTGACTGTGTAGGAGGTAGCAGTATGTCAAGATTTTCAAAAGTGACTAGAGCTACCTCAATTTTTTTGGGTGCCCACATCAAAACACTTTAAAGGGGGCTGGTTTTCAGGGGACGGGTGCTCAGAATTTTCTTAAAACCAGGCCCCTTTAAGGTGTCTCAAATTTGTCAATAAAAAACAAAGAGGTTTCTAGTCAGTTCTAAACATTTTGGCCCCAGACTTTCTATGAGTGAATCCGAGCCCAGAAGATAATTTCCAGCTGCAACTGCTTCTATCACTGCTGTGATACTATTCATAGCGATCGAGGAAAATAGCACAAACTAATGACAAGCCTTTTCTCTGGCAGCAAATATACAAGCAGCCTAATTTCTCCCCAACTTCTTTATGAACCTGACTCATCTTCTGCTGAAGTAGTTGGGAGACTTTCCTCTGTCTTCAGTGGACGTTGGATGTGGCCCAAAGGCTCCTATATTAATGCAGCCAGTTTTATGGAACTGCCTTTTCATTGGGGATGAATGTACTTCTTGGAATATCAGTTTCTGCGAACTTTATTTACTTTTTTTTGGGTGGGTGGGAGGAGTTCATGATTATCTTTAGTTCATGTACATTTTTTCCTCCTGTAACGTAAGTTTTTTCCTCTCAAAGGTGATTTAATTAAAAAATACTTTCTAGCTAAAAGGAAGCCTGCACTATGTTCTAGGAACGGAGATATCCCATAACACTAAGCTGGCACAAATGGGTGGCTTGTGTGTAGTATCTCCATTGTACTATTTCTTTCACTATAATGTTTCTCTCTCCTCCTCTTTGTTCCTTCTCCCCCCACAGGCTGCATTTGTTTTTTGCTCTGCCCGTGCTCAGCTCAAATTTTCATTTTCTTTCTCTGTCTAATATTATTTCTCTCTTCCCTTCTATGCTCTATTATTTCCCCTTAGACCCTCCTAAGTAAAATGAGAGCCCAATCACATGTGACTCAAACTTTCAAACCCATGATGTTCATATGGGCTCAGAATTAGGCAAAAACCACTTTGACCATCCCTATTTGCAGCAGGATCACTCCTGCATATTTCTGTTAAAGGTGTAAGCACAGATATACCATGACAAGACAAAATGACTCGCCACCTTCTTTTCTATTTTCCTACCTCCAAATGCATGACATCAGAGTGGAATCAGAAGAATACACTGCAGTGCTATTGTCATTACCTAGACTAGTCCTGGATTGCTACCCACAGTAGTGTGGCCCTGGGGGAGAACATTAGGAATTCAATGGCCTTCCTGAGGAATAAGGACAGTTCACTAATACTCCCTGAATTTGCTTGTTGTTATTCTCTTTTTACTACCACGAAAGTCTGAACTGCAAACATTTACATACTGTTTGTGCTGCAGCCTGTGATGCCTGATCAAGCCTGTCTCAGAATCCCCCGGCTGTTTTGATTACTAGCTGATCAGAGAAAGGCAAAGGGCAGAATGGGTGAGTTGACCGCCAGCAGCCAGCAGATAACAGGAATACAAATTCCATTTTTTCCTCCCTTTAAAACAAAAATCATTTTTCCCTTTCCCTTTTCATTCAGGGAGTCAGGCATTTGATTCCATGTGTGACATACCAACAGTTTGTATAAATTAACATATGCTGCTAGAGCTACCTTTTACCAGAGCCGGCTCCAGACACTAGCGCAGCAAGCAGGTGCTTGGGGTGGCCAAGGGGAAGGGGCGGCTGCCGATCGCGATCGCGGCTTCCTTTTCCCCCCGCCGCTCGGGGTGGTAAAAACCCTGGAGCCGGCCCTGCCTTTTACAGTATGAACATTTTCCTGTTGAAGGGTATAGGGTTAAAGAGGCTTGACACTCTCACATATGTATTCACTAATGGCATAGACTGAACTATTATAACTCATTCCAGTTTATCTCACTGAGTTAGCATCACAGCAGTGGGATTTTTTAAAAAAATATTTTAATTATTTTTTGTGTTGGTGAAAGGTGTTTGATTGACAGCTATGGAAAAAGGTGTTTGACTGACAGTTCACAGAACTACCCCACCAATCTGCCTCTACCCTGGCCTGGAGAGACTCTCCTCCAGAGGTCAGAAACTACCACATTCACCATGCTTATTGAAACCTTGGGCCTCTCTGCTGAAATTGCTAACAAGGCCAACTTGTGTGCTGGTTTTACTTGCCTATGGGGCAAGTCAGGGCAAAATGTGCCCCATGTCTGCTAATTACTTAGTGCCAATTATGGTTTCTTTGTTGGTGGTGAATGTTTAGGGGTTTTTTTTAAGATGAGAGAAATTCCCTTTTAGCCGGTCAGGATTCCCCAAAATTGGTATCTCCATAAAGTGGCCTTTGGCCATCATATGACTCTGTGCACCAGCAAGTGCTTCTTAATGCAGCTGAAGAAATGTTAACTGCTATGGCATTAGCTTCAATCCCACTGGCTGTATTATGGCCCTTCCCACTAGTTCCAGCAGACTATATGCCCCTTGTCAGCACTAAGCACAAGTGACGAGCTATGACTGCACTACCCACACCCATCTCTCATTCTGCACTGCATGAGCATCAAGTGATTCCAAAACTAATCTAGGGTTATCCACCATAAATCTCTGTTTTAAGTGCTTCTAAGAGAAAGGTCAGAAAAGGAATGTGGCATTTCGCCCTGAGTGAAGATTTCGATCCATTCAATATTTCAGACAGAGTTAAGGCTGAAATGAGTTGAGTTCTCTCTCCCTTTCTAAATTTGTCTTGGCCTTAAACAAACACTGATCACATCACTCACAGAAGAAAATCATCCATATAAATAAAACATCTTTCAGTTTTTAAAACAAGTTTCATGCTAGACTTGTGCCCCAGGAGACAGAATTCCTCTTTTTAGTCACAGAATAGGTACAGGAGAGGTAGCAGCAGTAATGCAAACTTCCTCTCACCATATCATCAGTGTGCCCCAACCATGACCTGGAAAGTCCACGTTAGGGAGGATTCAACTTCCATGCTCATTTAAGTCTCTGGTAAGACTAACAATAAAGAATTAATTTGAGACAATGACTTCTGTGTGCTAGGCATCTGGCTGCCAGGAGCTGAACTGGACTGAGAACTCACTGCACCAAAAAGACATGAAATAGTCTTCTGGTCATTAGTAAAAAGAAGAACAGGAGTACTTGTGGCACCTTAGAGACTAACAAATTTATTAGAGCATAAGCTTTCGTGGACTACAGCCCACTTCTTCGGATGCATATAACTGGTCATTAGTAATGATAGCAAACTGGCAACTTAGGAGTGAAAGGTTCTCTATCCCATTATCAGTCCTCTGAGCCACCCAATCAAAAGTTTCATCAGTAACAGAAACCATGGGATGGTCTATGCACAGAGATATGTGTGAATCAGACTTCCCATAAGCAATATCAGGATGCTAATATGTGACAGGGCTTTCTTTTGTTACAGGACATACACAGACACAGTGCTGGCATTTTCAATATATCTTTTAGGAAGGACAGAACTGTAGATCTGTATTGCAGGTGGGAAAAAATGGATAAAAAAATAACGTATTTCCTTATTCCAGCTAGAAAGAAAGAGAGAAAAATGTGTCTTCCTACCATAGTCAGCACATCAAAGAACTGGCAATTGATTAGCCAGGATAATGGAGTTGGCTTCTAATGTCCCCAATTCATCACTCACTGTAGGTCTATACCAGACCTGTCACTAGCAGAGATGGAAGTGATTGATCTGTGACTTTCTTGGCACTACAAAGCATATGCAGATGAGGATATTACTGAAGAAAGGCTACCTGAAATCATGCAGCTACTGAGAAACGATCAACAACTGACTACTTGGAACAGTTACTTGAGAAAGATTACGAGGAATTTGGGAGTGGGGTGTTTGCATGTGTGGGTGCATGAATGGAGGGGAAGGAGATACAGTAGTCAAAATATAGCCCCACTGGTCTCTTCTGATTGAGGTCAGCTGATGTTTTTCCATCATTGTTTGGAAAAGCTTTCAAGAACATAAAATGTGTCTTTTAGTGTCTTTGCCACTGGCTTGTGTAGAACTGACCCTAAAAATAAGCAGATTAATTTTGTTGATATTATTTGAAAAAACAGACTATTTTCTGGTTCAAAGAGCTCCCTCCCAGCCCCTGCTCCCTACCCACACACACAGAGTAGAGGGGAAAGGGTTGTTTTTCTATATCCTTATCTGACCCCTCAGAAGACATCTTTTTCCCCACCTTGATCCTCCCCTGCCTGTGTTTTGACCTTTAGCCTTCCAACAAGAACACTACTGGACTCCCTATAAAACCCAGAGTATATTCTGTCACTAGAAGAGTGCGCATTTCATAAATATTTATTGTGTGTGAATATATTCATGAAAACTTTTTAACTGAAAAAAGAAAGGAAGCAATATAAAGTAAGACAGAACAATATGTTACCTGTTACCATTTAAAAGAATAAAGCAGACAGTTCCAAATTAAATCCCTCCAAGAAGAGTTTTTTAAATATACAGTAAGAATAATAATAGGGGGATACAATTATTTCAGATATTTTTTCTTTGTTTTGTTTTTCTTTTCGATAGCTGTGAATAATTCTCTGCCTTGAAATTATTCTGCAGGTTATTAATGTCTGTGACCTTTTACATAAACAACCACAGCACTTTCCAGACATTTCTTGAAGTGCTACCTAAAGTGGATTTAACATGATTGTGGCTTCCCTCCCTCCCCTCCCCCACCATCCCATTTTGTAGCTTACAGAAGTACCTTTTGTCATATCCACTCAAGAAATGGTATTCAGGGAGTGATTTTTAATGTAAATAGTTATGTAATATGGTGGTGGAGAAACAGCTACCTACTCTGATCTTGTCATGCATACTCAGAGAACAAAAGGGGCTGATAGTCTAGCTGGAATATTTCGTTATACAAGGGGAAACGATCTCTAATTAAATCCGAGCCATCACTGGGCTCTTCCTCTGGAGTTTCCTGCTGCTGCTGCTTCTTTTATTTTTTAAGTGTGGCCAAAAAAACCCAAATTGTGATCAAACAGATGTCAAGAGTATTCTCCAGCTCTGTGATCAAACGCACACACATATCAAGAGCATTTTCCAATTATTTTTGGGTTCATTTAATCAAAGCA